>NW_015387615.1:228990-245911 GCF_001527695.2 Protobothrops mucrosquamatus
TGGTGGCATGGACTCAGTTCAAACACTTTGCCTTAACCTCAGGCATGCCTGTTCCACAATATTCTTGCACATCCATCTGCTTCTGGAAATGTTTGCCTGTCTGAAGCTGTGTAGTGCAAGAGAGTTTAACACCCTGCAATGCAGGTGAAACTGCCAAGGCTTATTAACAAAGACATTTGAACTGCAAAGAATCCAGCTGTCTCCCATTGCACAACATAACTGCTTGGCTGATCCTTCAGTTCTCACTTCAAGTGCAATATGGAGAAAGTACTGTATGCTTATAGGCTAGGGATCTCTATATACATTTTTCAAAAATTCCCCATTTCCTTCAATTTAGTACCAAACATCCATAAATGTATATTCCACTGTCTACCTCTGCCTCTGCTTTTCAGTGCTATTCTTAAGGCAGGCTTAATATTTTACGGTAAGCCTAAAGTCCTTTTCAAAGCATAGCATAATCTTGACTAATAGAACACTGTGTTGGCAAAAAAATATTTTTAAAAAAAACCCTAAATCAAACAAAGTGGTATTTGAAACCAAGACAGTTCACTTGGGAAATCTTGTTGAGAAATGCTGCAGATGCTGGGAAAGTTACAACAACAACAACAACAACAAAAAAAAAGTAAAAAGATTTACAGAATGGTATAAATTGGAAAGGTCTTGTTACAAACCAATTCTGATGACTATCATTGTGTGTGGGCAGGGGGGAGTATTGTTTTAGATGTACTGTACATCTGTTGGCACAGATTTTACATTGTCTGTACTAAATTAAATTGGATCTTCCTCATTTATTTCACAAGGTGATGCACATTATTGTTTTTTTCTGGATCTGCAGGTGGTATGTTTCATTAATAGTTGAATGTACATGCTTACCTGCTCTCTGTGTAAACATTTTCCCCCATTTTGGTGAGAATTAAACATTTTTAGATTCACATCTAAACTACAGCTGAAATAATTTCTAATGAGATATGGAACAAGGCATCTTTTACTTGGAACTATTCAACAATATTTCTTTTGTTCTGTTGCAAATTTAAAAAAATATATTGGCTTGGATATAACCAGTTACTTGCACTGTTTCCATCACCTTCCAACTTCTGCAGAAGAATTCTGAATAAAATACAGTAAATAGTTAAAATGTTCCATTGCTTTCCTACACATGGAGAAGATCGTTTTGTTAAAGCTGAAGATAGATAGATCTAGA
The DNA here is from genome assembly GCF_001527695.2 of Protobothrops mucrosquamatus. NCBI lineage: Eukaryota > Metazoa > Chordata > Lepidosauria > Squamata > Viperidae > Protobothrops > Protobothrops mucrosquamatus. Next base: position 230,192 of record NW_015387615.1, read on the forward strand.
TGGATGGGAAGCATTTGATGCTTTAATAGAAACCAAGCCATTGTATTTTACTCTGTCCAGCCAAGGAAGATGTAAAATAATGGGAAAAAAGATTTCCTTCTGTGCAATGGCTATAAGATTGCTGGTCTTCAACATGTTGGTGACAGGTATGTTGCTTGGCTATCAGAACCTATTCTCCATGACCACACTTACACGCAGTGGAGAGGAAATGGCTTCAATTTCCCACTCTACAAAAATGGATTGAGCAATCTGGCCAACCCCTATCCTGCTTTGTCAAGCATTGCATTTGTTACAAAGGTCAGCATTACTGTGCAATTGCAGTAGCAACTCTTTATATTTGAAAATAAAGGTCTTTCTTCCAGATAGACAAATTCATTTGTCAACACATTACTAGTCCAACTCTTGCCAAACTGTTCTTTGACTGAAGAAGGGTAGTGCAATGAAGGAAAAAGTATGGTAGAAGAGGGGACATAATTGGCTACTAACCCAGTTTCGCAATCTCAACAACTTGAACTTGGGTGGATCAATTCCCAGAATTTCCTAACCAGCCAATTCTGGAAGATGAAGACAACCCATCTTAAAGTTGTTAAGACTGAGAAACTCTGAACTAGACCATTTGCCTTCCGTTCATTTCCCAAAAGCTGTTTTGTCATTCTACCATTCATACAGCTTAGGGAATTTTACTCTATGTTGTATAATTTAGGGGATGGGTAGGGAGTCTGTTCTTTGCAGATTAAGTACTGTGGTCAGTGAATCTGAAAAAGCATAAATGTTTAACTCATTTGCATCCCTGCTTTTCATTTGGCTCAGAGTGTGTTCCCATTTAATTATTAGATAGCCCACAGTAAGCTAGTTATCAATTAATTGCTGAAAAAAAATGGAGCCTGCACACACATTAGTTCTTAGATCTCTAATTGGTTACATGCTGCTTTCTTGTTCAAAGCTAATTAAAATTTCAAAACAACTGAATATTTGCTAGCTTTTAAAATCCTTTGACAACACATGTGGAGGCCAAAACACATGTTTGGTGCTTGTTTGAATAATATTTTATTTATTTCCACTGAACATAAACATAACTACTGGAAATTGCTGATTTATTTCTAGTGAAAAATATTGATGCTTTAAGTCGAAATCCAAATTGCCAGGTTTTTACCAGGCACTCAAGAACTTGCAGTGAGTCTCTAAGGCAGACATGTCAAACTCGTGATGTCACGTGACATCGAGTGACATATCGGGACTGTTTTGCCATTTCTGGCAATGGGGTGGGCGTGGCTTCCGCGTGATGTGTCCGGCCCGCAGGCCGGTAGTTTGACACCCCTGCTCTAAAGGGAGAATCTGAGAGATCTTAAGGGGTTGAGAGAAACAAAAATATCTGTCAAAGTTTTAATCTCAGCAAACTACAGTACAGCAGATTTTTGAATACACACACATATGCATATACATTCATTTATTCATTTATTGTCCAATATATAATTTTACATCCAACAAAATCAGGTTTCCTATATGGCTTTCCAAAATAATAATAACAGCAATAAATGCTCCTTGAAGATAGGACTTATTTAAGGTGAGTTGTATTCCATAATTTCCTATTTTAATTTAAATGTTTGCATATTTGATAAAATAATTTTTTATCGAAGAGTTCATTTTTTTAAATGCATGGAGGAGTGGGGTTTGCTGGCTGTTTCATGTAGTAACTCTTCCTACTATCCTAGACTGAAGAACTGTTTCTTCATTGATGACGGTGATTTAAATTTGTAGAACACCATATTCCCAGCAACTCTGGGTAATTCGCAAAGTAATGTTGGAAGATTTAAAAAAAAAATCAGTCTCCAAGCTGGGAAAAAAGAGGTGTGGACTGCTGCTTGAAGAGGAGATAGATTCCTTTATTTTTGAGAGTACAGCATAGAAATTGGCTTTTGAAAAGGCAGGCTACAGAGTTTGGTGCTGAAATCTAAGATTTTTATAGGGAAGAGTGAGTTTGTATACATGTAGTGGATGTCTGTGTGTATGTGTTAGTTTGATGGGTGCACATTTTTCAGAGGAGGTCCATGTTAACTTCTATTTGAATATATAAAACATTTATTTGAGTTTGTCGATTCATTTTTTATGCCTGTCTGGCTGTAGGATGTTGAGTGTTAAGTTTTTGTGTATATGTGGAATTGAATCTTTGGGATTTCTTTTGTTAGACAATTTGATTACATTGTCTCCAGCACTGCTGTTTATTATGGCTTCAGTGATTAATCTTGCAACATTGTATTTGACTTGCATAGTTTTTACAACATTTTTCTGGGGTTTAGTGATCAAGGAGGCTTTTATGTGGGGTATATAAAAACCATACCGAATGTAGGATAGTCCACTCTATCATGTTCCCTTTAGCTACCTATGATGGTTGGATCTTAAAAAAAAACAAGACAGGAAGAAAATTGACTCATTTGAACTGTGGTAATGGAGAAGACTCCTGTGCATTTTTTGGACAGCAAAGATGACTAACAAGCAAGTACTGGAGCACATGACACCAGACAGGTCACTGGAAGGCAAAATCTCAAAACTGTGTCTCACTTATTTTGGCCATATCATGCTTGGGGAATTCGCTGGAAAAAGCAATAATACTTGGAAGAGTTAGTGGTAATAGGAAGGCCCTCAAAGAACATGGTGGGTGGACACTACCAAAGCTGACACCAGCCAGAGCATGGAACAATCCAAAGAAGTAGTGCAAGATTGGAAGATATGGGCCCATAGAATCACCAAGAGTCAGACATGACTGAAGAGATATCATTATCATAATATAAAAACTATATAAAAATAAAAATTAATCTAAGAGAAAATATAGAAAAAAATCCAATATAAAAATAAAAGGAGAAAAAATATATGACAAAAGCAGGTGCACATTACCTTGAAGGGTTTCAACTATTTTGGCCAAAACCCTGGATAAAGAGCCAATCCCTACTAGTGAAGAGCTTTTTTGAATAGGGAATTGTTTCTTCCTTGATTGTTTCTACTTATCTATCTAGAGAATGGTTAATTGGCAAGTAATAAAGAGGGATGTACTTGAAGCATTTCTTTGACCTTTGATTTCTTCCTTTTTGAATTGTTAGAGATGGAGCTTGTCTCAAAGTCTCTGCTATTAGCTAAAAATAGTTAATAGCTGAAAAAGGGGGGACAAAGTGCCCTGAGTACTTCCTTATCACACACCTATTATCCACATGCAGATAAACAGGAACCTGCACCAGATAAACAAAACAATCAAGGAAAAATCAATACCGCAATCAAGGCTAGTAAAGAGAAGCTATGAATAAACTTCACTGTTCCCATGCTTGCATTCCCTCTTGTTACTTTTAGTCAAAGAACAATAGTGGCATTCTTTCAATTGTCAATTGCAGATGAAGTCTTTACAAACTGTTAAGAATAGATCACATCCATATTTTAACATTTCTTCAGTTATACTGCCTATGCCCACTGTCTTAGATCCGTATCTGCAAACTAGAGTTAAAATATTGCCAGTTCAAATCACAATTTTAACTTCAAGAAAGTCAAAAAAAGATATTGAGATAAGAATATATGTGAGTTAAATAGAGTCTGAAAATAAGAACATATTGGAAACATGGATGTCTACAGTTGACACGAAAAGCCAATGATGATGCATAAATAACAATCACACGAGTGCCACAGCTTACATATTTGCATTAGATGTCATGACATGAATATATAACTGGCTTTTGAGTGAATAACATCACTGATATTATTGAAACACTATGGACTGGAGGTGAAATCTCAGCAGGATTTTGTAATGTCATTATGGTTGAAGTTAGATATAACTGGAATAATTGTAGATTTGATCAGTGGCTGGATTCAAATATTATTGTGCTTATAGGCGGTATAATTTTACTACTTTTTATTAAATGCATATGTATATTATATATGTGCTTCAAAAACAATTCAAAGGAAACACTTTAGACCTCATACAATTATGAGAGCACCGGACTTCTTTGCTATTCATTAAAATAGTCCTTGATTTTTCAGGTTTCTATGCAAGCTTAAAAAAAGTAAAGATGCAGCTGGAGGGTGAAAAAAGATGGACCACTTGAATGAACAGCAGAATGATGCTAGGTTCAGTTGAAGTTCGAAGCATTTTTTTTTCCAACTCATTGAATGTACCCAGATGGTTCACATAAAGAGAGTGATCATTAACAAGACAATTGTTAGGTGTAATGTTATGTTCTTGGACTGATAAGCTCGTTATCCATGTAGCTATTAAAGAAAACTTGGTCTCCATTTAATCTGTGAGAAAAAGGATTAAGTTGAATGAATTTTAGCTCAGCTGTGCTGTGCAGAAATTGGTCTTTGTAATTTCCTTTGCTCAACCATGGCCACCTGAAAATCAGCAGCAGGAGTCTTTAGGGGTCATCTGTTTCTTCAAAGGGACTACTGAAACACAATGGCTTTGGTCTTTTTCTGAAAGTAGAATAATACAATGGGGCTCTTGACTCCACTTTGAAGGAGCATAAACATGACTGTAATGGAAGCAATGTTTCCAGGGAATAGAACAAAATATAATCAATACCACTACATGTAAACAGGAGCAATTAGATGATATGTATGTCTGTTTTGATTTGATATTATTTGCTATTAGCCACTGGATCAGAACAATCATTATCAAGTCTAGTATTCAGTATTCTATGTTTCAGGATCCAATCTGGATAGGTCACTGGGACCAGAGGTTTAAACCCAGATTGGATCCTTCAACATTATCCTGGCGCACATATATTTGCCTACACTCATGAGTATTCTATGGTGATTTGTAAGCATGGTTGGGAATATCATAGCCATCTTCCAGAGCAGACATGTCAAACTTGCGATGTCATGTGACATCATGCAACGTATCGGGACTGTTTTGCCATTGCTGGCCCACGGACCAGCAGTTTGACACTCCTGTTCCAGAGTTACTTCTAACTAACTGGTATTTAAGGCAACTGAAATGTGTTTCCAAAGGACTTAAGCAGCCATCAGGACTTCTAGCCATTGATAGACCTATCCTATCCCATCCTTTTCAAAGCCTTTCAAATTAGTACATTCCAAGAGACAGTATATATATAAGAAAGTACTTTTATTAGTCTTGAATTTCTCTACATTTACTTGAATTAATAATCTTGAGCTCTAACCCTGCAAAGAAATAGTTATCTCTAGTGACATTTCCCATATCATTTCTGACTATCTATATCAGGGTTGTCAAACTGCTGGCCCATGGGCCGGTTGCATTATGTGGAAGCCGCACCCACTCCAGCTCCGGCAATGCAAAAAAAGTTGTGATACATCGCAACACGTCACGTGGTATATATCCTTATCACATCTCCCCCTTCTTTATTCATTTGGAGCCTTTGCCATAGTCATCCTTCCTCCTAGGAAAGCTACATCTTTTCTAGAAACAAAATAAGGCAAGATAATTAGAACCGCATACAATAGTCCCAGTACTGTTCATGTTTTAATGTACAGTAGTAAATGTGTTAAAAAGACAGTTAACAATCCTTCAGTTAGTTAGCAGCTTATACATCACAGTCTACACACACAAACACACAAGTGGCTACTCCAGCCTAACAAACACACTGGCAATTTCAGTTGTTTTCTCTCAGCAGATTGGCCTATTTCAGCCACAGGTAGAACAGATGGAAGATAATTGGTTCCATTTCTGGAATTCAGCCTGGTGAAACAGCCAAGACTAACAACTTCAGATATTAACAGTAGTTACTCCCTTAGGAATTGACACTGACACTGCCACAACCTGACATTGACCACATGCTGGTCCACAGCAGGTTTCCCACCCTACCCCTTCAATCAAGCAGCTTTTTGTATCCTCAACCACAACAGTTTTCCTAGCCATCTGTTTTGCCTGGCTGAAACATATAAATTAGGGAAAGCACATAGACATCATATTCCAAAGTAGCAGTTTATTGGCAAAGACAATCAGACTAAAAGGTTCAAAAAAAAATAATGTGATACACCAATCCCTAGGAAAAGAAAATTAGTAAATTCAGCAGGATATGGATCCAGTTTGGGGGGACAATATATTGACTCTGTAAACTGCTTAGACGGCCTGTAAAGCATTGTGAAGCGGTATATAAATCTAACCCAGGGGTGTTAAACTGCCGGCCCGCTGGCCGGTTTCATCATACCAGAGCCACGCCCACCCCATTGCCGGCAATGGCGAAAAAGCTCCGATACGTCACACAATGTCACGTGACGTCGTGAGTTTGACATGCCTGATCTAAGCGCTATTGCTATCTTCATGTCTTGGGTAGAGAAATGTGGGATGTATTTTCTCAATCAGGGAAATCATATGGCACGAGTCCCATCTTTTTAACAAGAAAAAGGGCCAGAATAAATGGGATAATAATGCAAAGGAGGAGGCATTTGTCACACATCTGTTCAGAGCTGGGAGTTTTCTTCTCCCACCTTGCCCCAATCCTCAAGTTTTAGGTCCCAGGTTTCCAAACGTTTTGCCATCACAACTCTGTAATGTAATCTTGATATATATCCCTCCTCTAAAAATCCAAATGCCAAAATGTATACAAATGAACAATGAAAATAATACATTGAAACTTTGGGAAAGGCGAATTTATTGTAACAATGTAACTAAACGCTTTGCACGTATCCTGGACTCTGTCTCAACCTCCCAAGGGAGGTATACTTTACCATTTAAAAAACCCTGCTTTATGTAGGCAAAGGGAGGTTTTTGTTTGAGCAATCTAAGTTTTGGGGAGGACTTACATGATAATTTTCATGTGTTTCTGGCCTCGTGCCACTAATTTTTGTCAATCATACCCTTGAAATGCAATGTTAGACAGATAAGAAACTTTGTAACCTCCTGAGTTCTGTGATGTAATGTCCAGAGCAGAAGGCTGTAATGTAGCATACCGGGCTTTGGTTTGGCTCTGTGTTTGCGGTCTAGCTTTGTGTTCATGGCGTGTTCATGGCGTGTGTCCATTTGCTTTGTGTGGCAAATATTCTTCCAAATATACAAATATTTAAAATTAATCAAGCAGAAAGAAGCTATTTTTGAATTTTAATTTCTGATGGAGTATCCTGCTTTACTGTTTTATCATACCTTCCATTGTTGTTTGTTTATTAGACTCAATATAATTGCATATATTTTTATAATAAAAACTTCACCCTGAAAAACAATTATCAGTCTAGTAGAGAGAGTGCATTCCTACATTTCATGTTTTAAAGCTAATATAGAGAAGACAATACAGAGCCTAGCAAAATATCTGGCATCTTGCCATAAATGAAATCTAATTGAATCTAGAGACATAAAAGCACAGTGTTGTGGTGCATAGGCTAATAATAGCTACAGAAGTGACAGGGAAACAAAACAAACAAAAATCTGTACATACCCCTGCAGAACAGGGGTGAAAACCACTCAGTTTTTATTGAGTGCAATTCCAAGACAACAGCAACCTGAAAACATTATATAGGGGTGATGTTACTTCACTGATGCTACTTTTAGCTGTTCTTCCAAAGCTTCAGTTAAAAGGCAAAGCTGTTAGGAGATGTAGCAAAGTAAATATATTTCCAATCATGTCCCAACTAGTAAATATATTGATTTGATTTAAATCAACTCTACAGAGAATAGAACTTTGCTTGAATGTGATTTCATCTGACAATCACCAATATTCCAGCTGTAGGAAGCAATTTAGTTAGCAGCTCCCTCTAGCAGCTGCATTGCAAAAACTGCTGGGAGGCAAAGTGGAAAAATAATTTGCAGTGATGAAGAGTCCAGAAATAAGCTGCGACAAGTGCCATCTTCAACACTTTCCTCCTTCAACCACAGAACAAATCCACATGTACTTCAAAAGAGAAGTGACATTAATCAAAACATCTCCTTGCAAAATAGCAAGTTCAACTTCTAAAAAAAGCATTCTTCAACCATCTTTCACCTTTACAAAGAGCTCAATCCACACGTGCATATTAAAAATATAAATTGCTTCCTTTCTGAAATATCTAGTAAAGATAACTTTTGGGTGAAAATACTGTCATATGATGAAATTTTCCTGCAGTTTTTCAGGACCCCATCTAGTTTATTACATAATAAAAACAACTTCCAATAGAAAGGAATATTTGAAGCTCAGGGTTGAACTGTAAGGTCCTTGGTGCTTTTTGAGCTTGGTTGTTTTCTTGCAGACATTTCATTAGTCAACTAGGTAGCATAATCACTGATGCTGTCTGCAAGAAAACAACCAAGTTTAGAGAGCACGAAAGACTCCTCAAACAATTTCACTCTGCCGAAAAGGGCTCAGGAGTCTTTCTCTGATATTGATTGTTCTTTTCCAGGCTGGACTGTTAACAGCTTTTAGGCAAAAGAACAAGAGGTACATAGCAGCAAGCTCGGAAGAATGTGGAAAGATATAACTGAAGGTGTAGACTTAGCAAAGAAAGAAATCAAGTGGTTCAATGGGATAAGTATGATCATTGTAGCCTGAAAAACATCATCAATGATCTGGCAGTTAGGAGAGAGAAAACAAGGAATGCATGCAGAGGACAAAGAGAAAGAGAATATAGATATGTCCTGGTTCACACTGAAATACTACCTTTATGTACTATTGTTGAAAATGATCATTGTCTATAAAAACCAATGGGGGTGGAACAACATATTGACATAGGGGAGGCAAGGCAGATGGGACAAAGTTCAAAGTCATTGAGTGACTTTGGATCAGTAACTGCCACTTAATCCAACCTATCTAAATGTTGTGGAGAAAAAAATGGAAGCTTCCATGAGTTCCTGGTAGACAATCTGACTTTAAATGTAGCAAATAACGGTAAAATAGAAATTGGTTAGAGAAAAACAAAGAATCAGTGCAGATGAAGCAGTATAAGAGAGGAATTGACTGGGGAAACATTCCGAAGAAAACCAAACCTTAAATAATTCTGAAAGCATAGGTGGGTTTTTTTGTTTTGTTTTGGTTTTTTGATGGAAGGAGAATTATGGGAAGAATCTATAAATTGTGTTAGAAATATTGTACAGGGAATCATATGTTAACTGACTCAGGCCCCTACAAACATACTGATTTACAGCCTCCAAAATCCTTTAAACTTGCAAACATAAGAATTAATTAAACATTATTCCAAACTGTAAACACACACAAGCAAACACACAGAACTCAATTAACCAACATAAAAATAATATAACGCTTATAGTTCAAACAAAGAGACACAATCCACATCACTTGATTTAATCAACCCCTTCTCTGGGGTCAGCACATACTCTTGCCCCTGACCCTCAAGTTTGTATCAGCACACACATTTTTCCACACCTGGACAAGCTCCCCTATAAAACAATGTCTCTGTACCCATTTTCTCTTAAAGGCAAAACTCTTTGCTTTGGGGAATAAATATTTCTTCTTTCCTCACAGCTGTCTGAATTTCATCTTTATTTATTCTTGAGCAATCCCTGCTCAAGTTGGACCCCAAATTATTCTTCTGACAGATTCCATGGGCTTTCTCACTTTTCAAAAGAGGACTTTCCATCCTGACTCAATATTTCACTTTGGTAATATTAATCTTAGGAGAATGCTTCAATATCTTCCTTCAAGATCCATTTCTTTACTTTCCTTATATACTATAGATATGACTGGTATTGATATTACAATCTTTTCAGTACTAGATGAACACTCCACCTTCCCAGTTAACTTAATGAAGCCATATCTTGTTAGTTTGCCCTAATATAACTGCTCTTCAGTGTTATGAAGATGCTATGTATTTGTGAAAGCTGGAATTGTCAAGTGGGAAAACAAGAAGTCTGAAATCAACACGACCATTTTGTAAATAAAGCATGAAAAATAAGCTTCAAAGAGTGAAGAAAGATATCAGAGTACTGTATCTTGGGAAACATATACCGGGAGAAACATATATGGAGATATTCTTAGACTTTTTGTTTTTACTAAAAGTATCTTGCAATGAAGCTATTTAAACTATTCCAGCAGAGTCCTTGATTCTCCTGTGAGAGCCTTTGGATGCAGCTAGAGTTCCTTCAAAGAGATTTATTGCAATGGCCAATTTGTAACTCCTAACAGTATTGTTCTCTTGTGTAACTTATTTTCTTAGAAATTATAAGAAGTTATTTGCCACTGTCTTCTTTTCAGATATTTTTTCAACTTCCCAGTCTAATCCTATAGATCCGATGTTCCCAGGTGGTTATACTAACTCTGCTTAGCTTTTTTCAAAATCAGCCCAGATTAGGTTGGCTTATCTCAAAAGCTATGAAATATTTCTCAACTATGAAAACCTATCTGCCCAAGCCAGCATGTTCAATAGAGACTAATGCTTGGACAAAAAAAAAAGCAAGATCTGACAAAACTAAAAGTTCCCCATCCCCATTTCAGTTTTTGAGATCATTTTGGGTAGTATTTACTAACCTATGAGCTCTGACAGATACAATCTCCATTTAACTGTACATGGTGATATGCCTATGTATGGACAAAAGCTTAATTACAGTGTCTTTTTCCATCAATGAAACTCACTGGAAGTCTCATATGTAGGAATCAAACCAGAGTAGACATTTTAAAATGGAAAGTAATTTTCCATTTCTATTATTCAAGCTTATTTTGAATATGCCATTTAGCAATAGCACTATAGCACTTAGACTTATATACCACTTCACAGTGCTTTACAGACTTCTCTAAGCGATTTTATAGAGTCAGCCTATTGCCCCCAACAATCTGGGTCTCATTTTACCCACCTTGGAAGGATGGAAGGCTGAATCAACCTTGAGCCAGTCAGGATCAAAGGAATCAACTCCTGGCAATGAGAGCAGAGCAGCCTGTAATACTGCATTTTAACCACTGTGCCACCAGGGCTCATAAAGTAATATATGTTATTCCCCCATTGGTCCACATAAAATCACATTTGCATACACTGGCTAGCAATTATACCGCCCTGAGTCCTATGGGAGAAGGGCGGTATACAAATTAAATTATCTATCTATCTATCTATCTATCTATCTATAGTAATCTTTCTCTTACTATATTTTTAGATACAAGCAGGTGCTTGGCAACAAAGTTATGGAAAATGTTTAATATTTAAATGTAAGCAAAATTTCACTTAGCACTGTAAAGAGCTGTACAAGCTAAGGAGGATGATTGACGCTTCCATTGAATTTTTGATCAAGTCAGTGACTATTTAGTTGAATTTCCATTGAACAAAGGCAGCAAATTTGGTATTAAGCAAACATGAAAGATTAAGAATACTTCAAGACTTTATACCTTCCGAAGATGCAGCTTTTCTTAGGCCTATACAGATTTCATCTTTACTCTTTGTACCTTCACTAATTTCAGTGCAGGCAGCATACCAGTTATGTTCTTGGATGTCAACAGAAATATTTAAATAATACATAGAGTATTTGTCAGATTTTAGTGTATACTTTCTAATCTGTTCCATTCCCAATGTGTCGACAGTATAATTGTTCTCATTAACAGTGTATTTTAGTAATGGGAATATAATTGCTAATGCTTATAAATCATATAAACTCATTATTTCCAAACATATTGGTATTCCTTAGCTTTAGTCTGTATGCTATGTATTTCATTGTCCATGTCTTTGAAATATAAAAAAAATTTCTCTGTTCTTTGGCATACAAACATTAAGACATGTTGATAGTTTTTTGACAGATCTCATGGCCCATCAGGGAGACAAGACTGCCAGTCTTGTTTTTCATACATTTAATTTACCATGTTTGAAACAATGCCAAAATGTGAAAGGATAATGCCACAGTGTAATTATCTTGTAGTGGTCCCAACTCTCCAGTTAAAAAGAAGAGAAATTACAAGGTCATTAGTTCTCTAGAAATGATACATATACACAAATATTTGTCCAGGGAAATGCAGTTAGTCCCTTATTAGAAGTCAAACTGGTAGGCAGAATGGCATTGTAGTAATATGGTTAAGGTGCTAGACTTGCACTGGGATGACCTAAATTCAAGTCACCTTTAACTATGCAAGGTCACCAAGTTCTTTTTGAGCCAATCACTCTCTCTTAGCTGAATCTCTCTATAGTGTTGTGTGAAAAGCAAAAAGGAAATATTTTATTAATTGACAAGCTTCTGGAAGAAGAGTAGGATGCAAGTGCAGCACAGCGATAGTAATATTAATAGCTACTATTAGCTACTATAATAGCTATATAGATGAGGGAATAGAAGGGGAACTCATCAAATTTGCAGATGACACTAAGCTGGCAGGAATAGAAAACACTCCAGAAGACAAACATAGGATCCAAAAAGATCTGGGCAGACTTGAACAATGGGCCTCATCCAACAACATGAAATTCAATGTGAATAAAAGCAAGGTTTTACACATAGGCAGGAAAAAACAAAGGTACAAGTACAGTTCAGCAAAACCCTGCTCAAAAACAGTAACTGTGAGAGGGACCTTGGAGTCCTAGTTAAATATGAGCCAGTAGTGTGCGGCAGCAGCCAAAAAGCTGATACAGTCCTTGATTGTATGAACAGAGGCATAGAATCAAAATCATGTGAAGTATTTTTACTGCTTTATAAAGCCTTAGTAAGGCCACACCTGGAATATTGCATCCAGTTTTGGTCACCACATTACAAAAATGATGTTGAAACTTTGGAAAAAATGTAAAGATTAAAGGCTTGGAGACTAAAACATATGAAGAACAGTTGCAGGATTTGGGTTTGGCTAGTCTACAGAAAAGAAGAAGTAGGGGTGACATGTTAGCAGTATTCCAGTATTTGAGAGGTTGCCACAAAGAGGAGGGAGTCAAATTATTTTCCAAAGCATCCAAGGGCAGGACAAGAAACAATGAATGGAAACTAATCAAGGAGAGACACAACCTGGAATTAAGGAGAAACTTCCTAATAGTGAGGACAATTAACTAGTGGAACAGCTTGCCTTCAGAAGTTGTGGATATTTCATCACTGGAGTTTTTAAAGAAGAGACTGGACAGTCATTTGTCTGAAATGGTATAGGGTCTCCTGCTTGAGCAGGGGATTGGACTAGAATTCCTCCAAGGTTCCTTCCAGCTCTATTCTGATTGATTGATATTATTTGTTATTTTTTTATTCCATCCAGAACAGGAAACCTATAGTTTGCAACCATATTTTATGTCCTCCCTAAGTCATATCAATAACACTTGCAGAAAATCTGAATTGTATTATGACTTACTACAAATTTTTAACAGAACATCAAAAAAGGAAGGCATGCTAAACAAACTACTAATAGATTTTTTTGAGCAGAAAGGATGTTTCATTTTTGTAAGCTAACTGAGTCCCTGTCCTCCTGTAACCCTAAACAGCAGATTCCAGGCAAATATCTATGGACGACTAAACGTCCCTGACAGAGGGGAAGTGGCATTGCAGTAAAGATCAATGAATTCTGACCAGCACTATCTTTCTGGATAAAGGAGAGATTTTGAGATTGCCCACTTGCACTATTGACAACTCCTCCTGAAACTTAACAAAGACTGAATGTAAGAACGTTTAAAATGGATAAAGGGGACAGTTCTTTTTTTAAAAAAAGAGAGAGATAAGATAAGATAACTTTTATTGTCATTTTTTTTTACTGTGGGCACAACCGCACACATCAAAAATGAAATTTAGTTGCCCGCTCTCAAAGTGAAACACATACATGACGCACACCTAAGCATACTATGAACAACATATATATAGACCCACATCCCTACATATATGCAGCAAATAAATATTAAATACTGTTCATCTTGAATATATAACGGAAGGAGGAAGCTTGAGAGTTCACAAGTTTAATGCTGTATGGAATGAAACTATGGCTGAATCTGGATGTTCTGCTACGGATACCACGAAGCTTCCTCCCTGAAGGTAACAAGGAAAACAGGTCGTGAAGAGGATGTGTAGTGTCCCAGATAATCTTACGGACTCTGCTCAAGCAATGCTTCTGTCCTATGTCCTGGATGGGAGGGAGGGATCTGAAGCAGTGATGCTTCCAAACCAGACTGTGATGCTGTATGACAGGATGCTCTTGATCGTCCCCCTGTAGAAAGTGGTCAGAACAGGGGAAGGAAGATGTGCTTTTCTCATGCGACGCAGAAAATGCAGGCACTGCTATGCCCGCTTCACCAGTTTCTCACTGTTGAGTGACCAAGTCAGCCTACTCGTTAGCTGCACACCCAGGAATTTGACGCTGGTAACCAACTCCACAGGTGAATCATTATTGCACAAAGAAGTGTGGCTGTGCCTGCCTTTTCTGAAATTAACAATGATCTCTTTGGTTTTTCTGGTATTTAAAACTAGGCTGTTTTCCTTACACCAGTTCACCAACCCCTCAACCTCCTTGAGGTAAGCTTCCACCTTGTCATCCTGAATAAGGCCCACTACTGTTGTATCATCTGCGAACTTCACAATATGATTGGTGGCAAACCTGGCACAACAGTCATGACTCAACAGGGTGAACAACAGCAGACTTAAGACGCAGCCCTGAGGAGAACCTGTGCTCAAGAAAATGGTATTAGAGGTATTTGTTCCAACTCGCACATATTGGGGCCAGTTGGTAANGATTGATTATTTGGGGGATGAACATACTTTTGAATAAATTGGGATTAAAATAGATGAATGGTGGAATTTATTTTGTTTATTATTAAAAAGTGCAGATAATTGGTAGATTTTACTAAACAAAAGATAAAGATAAAATGAGCGGGGTGGGGGGAGTTTGCCTTTTATTCTTTCTCTTGTAACCCAATGGTAGAGCAGAGGAGAGAATATCTAGAGCAATCTGAAGATAGAGACACTGGATTTGCCTCCTCAAATGTAGTAATTTAGTGTTAAATTAATTGAATCACTCGATACCAAATTGACTTATATCACTTGGAAGTAAATTGATGGCTTTTGAAAAAAGAGTGGATCAAGGATGAAACAGGAGATGAAAGAAGAAGTCAAGAAGATGTAAAGCTCTGTGAAACAACTGTCTGGAGAGGTAAAATAAATTAAGAGAAACATTCTGTTACAAAGAGTAACAGAGAAGTTATGGTCAGAGAGCTGGAAAGACAATTAGATAACTTAAGATATTGGTCATTATTACCTTTAAAGCCATTTATGGCATGGGATCAGGTTACCTGACAAAACATCTTTTCCTAATTTCATCAACCCACCCATCTGGAGAGGCAATAGAGGCACATTACTTAAAGAATTTTGGTTAAACAATTTTGACAGGAAAATGTCAGTTCAAAAGAGTACACCTAACCTTTCTGAAAGACAGTTTTTAAGAACAGATATGATATGGATTTTAAAGACTCTGGGTACTACCATTTCTAAAATAGTGTCATGTGTCTGACTAATGAAACACTTCAAAGAAGTTTCAGGCATGGTTTAACCTAAAAAAAAGCCTTCATTAGTGTAGAGGGGTGTCAGCATGGCATGGTGGATGCCAAGATCTGAATTTCCTTTCCTTTGCACATAACATTCCAGGCATTTCCCCTCCCCTATTTTGGGGTCATGATTCACATCTTCCAATTAACCTGGAGGGCAATGATTCACTTCTGTTCCTCCCCCCCCCTTTCTTTATAATTCTCCTCCCCTTTCTCTGTCATCTGAATTAACTCTAAAAATACCAGACAGTTCTGCATATTTTGTCAAAGCAAGAATATTCAATATTAGCAGTGTTGACAAATAGAGATATTTACCTTTTGGATCATAATCCTATGAGTTTGGTTTATAAAAGGAAAGTTACTTTTACAAAATGATGT
>NW_015387615.1:246892-254966 GCF_001527695.2 Protobothrops mucrosquamatus
GATGGGATCAGCTGACTATGCCGGGGCGCCGGCAACCACAGCCACTCGGTCTTGGAAGGGTTGAGTCTGAGTCTGTTCCTCCCCATCCAGACCCGTACGGCCTCCAGGCAACGGGTCATCACGTCAAGGGCTGATCACTGCTTACGAACGTTTTGCATAAAATATATTATTTATCGCTTTGATTATTAGACAGAATAATTATATAGGTAAGAAAGACATGTAAGTTTAGACAAAGAGATGAATTTATAATTGTACTTATAACGGTTATAAGATTGGAAATTACTTCTTTATATCTTTTTTTCTATTTTCTATTACTTTTTTCCTTTCTTGCATTTTTACCTTTCTCATTCATTTCTTTCTCTTTCTTTTTTTTCTTACTTTATTTTAATTTGTACGTTGTTGTTTTTTTAAAGAAGCTTTGCATAAAATTATAAAGACAAAAAAACCTAAAAAGCAAGAATGTTTATGGAAGTTCGCATTCATCCAGGTCATGGTTGTCCCAAAGGTGCTTTTATTTTAAAGACAACTGGACTTTTTCCTTAAGATGTTTTACTGCTCATCCAAGAAGCTATTTTAGTTCAACAAAAAGCACCCTTGGGACAAACAGCAAGAATATTGCTCAGCCTGATCCATGGATAATATCCTGTCATTTTGCTGCCTCCTGTGGTTCTCAGACACGCTGAGAAATAGGAAATAAAAACTTTCCAGCCCCACAGAAATGATGGCCAGCCCATTGTTTGTCTTTGTAAACAGGTGTTCAAGTAAACATGGCTTTTTTGGGATGTCAGATTTCACTTCATTAAACAGAAAGATTCTGAACTGAACCCAGGTCTTTCCAGATCCAAACATGTTCTCCATGTTTGCATGAGAAGTTATCCCTCCCTTCCTAACAGCTTGCCTTTATTATGATTTTCCCCCAGAAGAAATTGTTTTGAATGGAATAAAGTTCAAAAGTAGATGTCAGCTACCTAGCCAATACCGTAATGTGGGGCTGTTTTCAAACAGGGAGGAGAGACTCTGCATTTGTTTTGGTCCTATATCAGTTTAATATTGAGTACTCTCAAAAGTAACAAGAAGCATAAATCTCAAACATTAATATTGGCAAGTTTTTCTTGTTGAAACAAATTAAATAGATTGTCTATCCAAGTGGAAGCAACGTTGAAGGATTGATTTGATGTGAAGAAATAGTTTCTGGGGAAAGTTTTAAGCACTTATTCCGTCTCTTGAGTTTGTCTTCTGAATTGGCCCTTCTCTTTAAGCTTGTTATTGCTTAGATATACCAATAATGAATGTTTCATTAATTATACACACTTCTATTTAGCATTTTGTAAGACTCTCAAAGGATCTCACTAGTCTTTTTCTGATTAGAAAGCTAAAGAAGATCTGAAATACACACAGAAATAAATGCCTGAGGCATGACGCAGCAACACCAACCTTAATTCTCATCACACAAAGGAGGAAGGACTTAAATGACAGCAAGTAGCCATTACAGATAAAAGAGAAAAAAGTTATTTTCTCTTCTTGGTAATGATACCCATACTGAGAAATAATTTCATTCTATCTGCATTTGCTAATCCCATGCAAAAAACAAACAAACATGGCAATTATTACTACTTTGGAGACAATAACCAACTTAGCTGTTGTATCTTTATTTCAAAATAAAATATTCTCTGGCTGCCAGAATTTTCATTCTTCTGTTTGGCATGCTAAACCTGTGCAAAAATCCATGTAAATCACAGGTGTCAAACTTGCAATGTCATGTGATGTGTCACGACATATCACGACTTTTTTCCCATTGCCGGCAATGGGGTGGACGTGGTTTTGGCATGATGCATCCAGCCCGTGGGCTGGCAGTTTGACACCCCTGATGTAAATGGATCAATATTCTTAAGAGTGTAAGAAAAGTTTCCTTGACATACACCAAAGATCTAGCCAATCCAGCAACCTATTTTCCATATTGCTAAACATGGAGCGCTCACAACCAAGACATGAAGACACTAGGAATTCTTGGAGAGTACTCTCTGTTTTGACATGTTCAGAGTTCTTAAGAAGAAGACAAATTTCAGGACAATGTTGCATGAAAATAACTCAAAGAGAAGATTCTCTGGTCATTTTCCAGTGAAAAGGTTTCAGTACCAGTTTCTGAAAGAAGAGCTTATCCATGTATTCTATGGCAACCTCAGTCCAGAAAGATAGACTGCAGCTGAGCAAAGAACAATGGTAATGTCTAAGCCCTACCTTCCACTCTGTGATTATATGATGTATGTATATGTAGTGGTAGAGTAAAAGAGGCTCATGGGCTGCCATTTTGTTATTCTTATAGAGGAAGTTTTGGATAAATTTAAGATGAAGGGCTGATGAAAAATATTTAACAGAATATTTAACAGAACAGGATTTACATGTCTGTAAGCTTCCTGTTGTGAACCCAGACAGTTTGAGGAAAGGGATTTATGAACCTCAAGAGACAGTATGGACACTATTATTATTCAGTATGAAAGTCTGATTCAGATGGTAAATTCTGAATGATGGAAAATGGCAGGGAGATATTGGAACACAGAGCTTGTATTCCACATGATCTGCCTTGCAGACGATAAATGGATGTTCTGGGATGTATTGGATGATCTTATTTCATTATCACTATTGAGATAAAATTAAGTATACTTATTCATCGTATTTATTAACTAGGTTTATTTGCCTCTCCAATTATAAGCACTACAAGCAAATATACAACATATACAGAAGTTGGATATAAAACACGTACAAAAGAAATACATATATCACAATATCCCAGAAAACTCTAAAAACTTCTGTAGTCCTAAATGACCCTCCATCCTGCAGGAAGGATCAAAGACAGAATTTCAACCCAAAGGCTTGCTGGAAAGGCTAGGTTTTAGCTACTTTTTGAAGGCTCAGGATGATAGGGGTCAATCTCCAGGATAGGATTGTTCTAGAAAAGGGGGAAGAAACTGAGAAAGTGCTAGTCTGTGAAGCCAACAAATGACACTGACTCAAAGAAAAGGACCAAACGGGGGACAACTAGGAACTCTCTGTTTCAGATCTTAATTGATAGGCAGAAACCACTTTGAGGAGGTGGTCACAAAGCAAACTTTTAACCAGGGCAGCTTCCAAAGCTGTTTTGAAGTATCCAAGGAATAAGTGATGATCACCAGAAGCTCACAATGCAGAAAAGGTCATAATTGATACAAGATAGCCCCTCCTACCCACAGATGCTATTGTATAGACTTTTAAGCAATCTAGCCAGATTCCAGACTACAAACCACTTTGACCAGAGAAGGGTAGTCCCATTTAGAATTAAATATGGAATTTCTCTAGAATCAGTAGGCTTCCATGCGCCTCTGGTCATCCAAAATTCACTCTGTTGTGGTAGGAGTAAGCTTAAACCATTCATCCTCATCTAGATTCTAACTGGTATCAAATCAGGGCTTTGGAGCATTAAGAAAGAGCTTTGTCTTGATCTTTTGTTCAATCTGCAATTTGGTTATAAAGCTGACCTTCATGGGCTATTCTGGTCCCATGCAAGACATGACCCCAGACTGAAGGGGTCCACGCAATGAATTTCTTGCTGGGCTCTCCACAGCTGTAGAACCATCATTGACTCAACAACCTTTCTTAGAAAGAGGAAATCAAAGAAGTCAATTTGGCTACCTCAGGAAGGTCTGTCAATTTTCATTTCCTGCGTGATGGGTAATCTCGCTGGAGTAATCATATACTGAAATAAGCTTTCATGGCTTTTTTCTATTCATCAATCAATCCTTAAAGGAAAAGTTCCGGCTTCACTTGAACATTAATCTTTGATATCTTCTGCATCGGTGTGTGTATCTGAATCCCATTTCTTTTAGCTTTTTGTGCATGCCCACCAATAGGATAAAATGTTTCTTCAAATTATTTAATTTCCAGTGTACATTTAGAATGCCTTTATACATTCTAAATAATTTCTCTGGCATCATACACCAATGATGCATAATTTTATAAACATTCTTTTAAAGATCGTAACATAATTATGTTACATGTTATATAAAAACAGTACCTTCTTTTCCTGGGCAATAACTTGCATTGTGGAAGGGAGCTCAGTAGAAGAGAGATTAAGCTGCTTGCTGGCAAGCAAAATTATTATTTAGGAAGGCTTGTTGTATTTAAATTGCTTTGTCTGCTGGGATAATGTCTAACTGCTTGGGGGGGGAGGCATTTCTTTCTTTTAACAATATATATTTAATTGTGTTTTAGTTAAATTGATATATTTTTATAATAATTCTATATTCATTTTGTTAGTTGCCTCGAGCACGATTTTTGACAGAAAAGAAAGATACAAATGCAGCAAAGCAAGAAAGATATTGGAAATTGTGTAAATGAGGAAGAGTCTGAAGAAAATTTCTTGATACCTTGGTGGCAGACTGAAGAATGAATATGGAGAGTTCTTACAAATTTGAGGATTGGAACGTTATAATGCGCCTAGTAGTTTCTGTATCTGTTCTTCAGTTTTTGTTCTGTGTGCTTTGCAGGTAAAATGAATTCCTGGTGAAATTTAGAGTGGCAGTGACTAATCGCCTGCCACCCTAATAATGGCAGTATATTGAGATGGGTTTGACTGTGGAGACTTATAAAATCTGAATGTTTCCTGACTACATTGGTGGACTTCCTATTAACATGATGGCAAGCCTGTAGGAGCTGCGATCTCTCCATAAAAGAGTAAAACGTTGAGCGCTGCCTATTCAATCATCCCTCTTCTTCTAAAGAACTGTGAGATCCAGTTGCAGAAAAACAGCCAGAAAATAACGTGGGGCTTACATGCACTGTATTACTGTGTGCTGCCTACTTTGCAGCAGAGACAATTCTACTGGCATTCAACAGACTTTTTTGCAGTGGTAAATTGGTTATCGAAATTTAATCCTAAAAGAGAGGCCTGCTGTGATAATTGCATGAGGCATGTTTTGATAAAATTACCCTCTGAATTTAACAGCATTGTTGGTCTCAGTGGTGATACGGACCTTCAGAGAAGTTCTGGCAATTGCATGATTTTTTTACCATCACTTAGCACAAAAAATAAATAAGAGGGGGCAGGTATTAGATGGTCCAGGGTGTGCATTACATTTTTTGCAAGTGGATTACTGCCAGTTAATTTGAAGGAAGGCAATGGAAGTATTTTTTTTAAATACAATTACACCTGAAATTGGTAATATAATATCTTGGATAAAATGCTTGAGAAAATATGGAATTCAATTTCAGACATTTTTGACCAAAGGGGATTATTTAAAGTTATTTCAATCCAACTTTAGGGTGATATTCAACACTTGGACTCATTAATTAATTGGGTCCATGAGACAACCAATGCCAATATTAAAACTAATTGACTCTGATTTGTTACATTTTTTAACATTGTCATTCATATTTTTGTAGAATGACATTGTGAGATGAATGATAGGATCATAATAATAAAAGAGTTTCATTTTTACTGCAATGATTAAAAGCCAGTAGGAATTTTTAGCTTGGAAAAAAGAGAGACCACGATAAAGAGAGATAAAGGTATTAAAGATGCAAAGAAAATAGAGATTTTTTTCCCCACTACCTGACATAATTCTAGAAGTTGGGTTCATCAAATGAAGCTGAATGTTACAACTTCAAGAAGACAAAACAAAGAAATTCTTCACAAAATGCAGAATTATGACATTGGCTAATATAAGAAGGCTGCTCATTTAATAATAATAATAATAATAATAATAATAATAATAAATTATTTCAACCTTCCCTGGAACCTCCAGTAGCTCAGGTTGGGGGACGGGTCCGTCCTTGGGATGTGGTAAAGTCTGTTTGCCGACAGGTCAGAGAAGAATTTTTGAAGGTCACAACCTCGTAAGTGGTGAAGACCTCCGTCCAACAAGGTAACCAATTAACTTCTAACTGTCAGGAAGTTTCTCCTTAGTTCTAAGTTAGATGACTTTAGAAGGGAATTAGATAAATGCATTGAGATAAATTTAACAAAGCTTACCAGTCATACTAGCTTTATAAAATCTGGGTTTGTATTACTAGCAACATACATGTATTGTATATATGTGTTTATAAAAAGCTGCTACTGAGATTGATATAATGAGTGTGTGTGTGTTGTGTTTATGTACAGTAGAGATGATGACATCAAACTGTGTGCTAAAAGTGAATGAAATATTGACACATTGACCCACCTGATAGAGATCTACAGTGAACACAGTATGATGTCATTTGGACTAGAGAAGGGTGGTCAAATGGTAATCAAGAGAGGGAAGACTAAAGAGTTGAAACTACCAGCAGGCCACTTAGCAGACATATAGACCAGCAACAAGTACTTTGGTATCCCACAGTCATGGGAATGACAATGAGGAGACAAGGAAGAAAGCAACATCCAAGTATAATTACTTAGCTGGTTAGTCATTTAGTACTTGATAAGAAGGAAGGAAGGAAGGAGGGAGGGAGGGAGGGAGGGAGGGAGGGAAGTTTAAAAAACTATTCTGAAAAGGATCACATAATGATTGGAAGAGTGGATGTCTGCTAGTCCAATATAGTAAATACATTTTTTATGATGCAGGGTAGAGACTAAGTAAATGCAAAAGCCCCACATCTCTCCGAGATCAGCATAATTGGCCACATGCCTTATCTCTATTCAGTAAGAGGACTTCCTGTGTAGATACAATATGAGGTTTTGTGACAACCTCTGGTAAATTTGTGCAGTTTAAACTTTTTGAAAAATTCTCAGTCTTTTGAGCACTATGGCTTGATGTTTTATTTTGTTAGAATGCTGTTTGCATAATTGTATGTTTGTATACTAGCCTAGAATGAAATTTCATTTATTGATAAATATATAATAAATATACATTAATACATTTCATTTATTCATTTATTAATAAATAAATGCTAAAATATTTTAAAGAAGAATCTGATCTTTTTTCTGCAACAAACACATGCAACTCAGAAGCTCAGAATTTCTAAGGATTTTTAAGGAGACTGGGATTTATCAAATACAAAATTCCCATGTCAGTCCGAAAAAAAATCAGTATATTATAATTTAAACAAAATTAGACTATGAACCCTTAATTCATGTCTAGAGATGTATTTCTGTGCATCATTTGCATCTCATATTTCTTGCAAAATTAACCCTCTTAGAAGGACAAACTGAGCATCCAAATTTTACTGATATGCTCTAT
Organism: Protobothrops mucrosquamatus; assembly: GCF_001527695.2. NCBI lineage: Eukaryota > Metazoa > Chordata > Lepidosauria > Squamata > Viperidae > Protobothrops > Protobothrops mucrosquamatus. The sequence continues at coordinate 254,083 of NW_015387615.1, forward strand.
AAGAGTGTTGTTCAAAAAGTGTTTGTTGTGATACATAATTCATAATGTTTGTAGAATGATGCAAGGTTTTTTTGGTGATGATGATTCTTAGTGATGAAAGAAGTGTCAAAATGTGATGGCATTTGGCTTACAGTTTCCAGCATTATATTCTGGCTTCATAAAATATAGAATCAATTCTTGCTTGGATCTTTTGCCAAAATAACCATCAAATCAATGCCATTTGCAATTTGAGAACTCATCCTGGACTGCCTATATTCTCCATCAAATAGCCTTTTTCCACAGAGTTTTTAATTAGCATTTACTATCCCAGAATCATTTTTATTTTATACCTTTTTTAAAAATCCTCAATAATAACTTTTATCAAGAAAATGCCCTTTAACCTTGTGTACTCCTATGACTTCTGGGAGATCTTGCCATCTACCTACAAAGACAAATTCATAATCACCAGACTGATCAGTAATTGGTCCTTATTTTTAAGTACATCTGTGTTGTACTGTTATTAAGATGTACTGTGATGGAAGGAATAAGATGGATCAGGTGGTTTGCTAACTGTTCCTATTGACCAAAAAGGTGAGCCAACTCACTTAGAATTATCACTCCTTCTATCTCCATGGGTCTACTATTATTCCTGATTCTTGGCCACCAAAGGACATCCACAGGAGGGTTCAAAAAATTAAGAAGGCAGCGGGGTAGGAGTTGAGTTCCCGAGTCGTCCTATATGGACGATGTAGGCGAGAACTCCTCCGGAGCCCCGAGGATTCTCCGCGATCCAGGACGCCTTCGCTTCGGCGAAGCAAGAAGCCGCCGCCACCGCTGCAACTTGAAGTTAATTGCGAGCTTACTTGTAAGCAGACGAACCAACTTTGGAAGCTTGCTTTTTATTT
>NW_015387615.1:256228-281056 GCF_001527695.2 Protobothrops mucrosquamatus
ATTTTGGATATTTGAAGAACTAACTAAATGAATAATTTTTATTAATACGGAGGAGATGGATTGTTTAAGTTTAGATTTTGGAGTTAGAGATATTAATATTTGTTTACTTGTATTTGAATATCAGCCTAGGTTGGTTTGGGAAGTCCGGGGGGTGGGGGGATGGGATATAACATTGTGTAATATCTGTGATGTATTTCTTTTTTTTTTTTATGATAAAAATAAAAAATTTTATATTGAAAAAAAAAAAAAAAAAAAAATTAAGAAGGCAGCTATGACCATGTGATCAAAGTCCAGTTATTTTTTTTAATGTATGGCACAGCATATATACATAAAAAAGGGCAAGGCTTTTATCACACAGTCATATCACCAGCTTTCCTTTTCTGAATGTGTATCTCAAGAATGGATTAACTGAAGTTTTTAGGCCAATTTTGATTTTCAATCTAATTTTAAATTTACTTCTGACCTCCAATTCGTCCATGTTTTGTTTCAGTTCATCCTATTATGCTTCCTTTTAAATCCCATAACTATATCCTGAGGTGGTATGTCTGAGTTCTCATCTTGAGTAACATGTAAAGGTTTGGATTATAAATTATGCTAAAATCAATTTAAAGATTATGGCTCTCGTGGTTTCAGTATGATATAGGAGTATTAAATCAGAAGTTACAGATAATGCAACTGAGTTTGGGAAAGATTGAGAGTTGAGAAGATATGATCCTGGGTCTGGATGAAATTGCAGTCTCTTGGATATAAAGCTTAGGGATGCTCTTGGCATCATCTAGGTCATTTTTTAACTGCAGTTAGTGGCTAATGTTAGAAGTGGGGTTTTTTTTTAAAAAAAAAAAAGCTTCCACTTTGTATGTCAGTTGCGATCCTACCTGCAGTGGTTGAATTTGGCTTCAATCCTTCAGGGATATTACAATGTCTCTAAAGCTACTGTAACTCAGAAGGCCCAATGTGTACAAATATTGGTTGCTCTTGAATTTAAAAGCAGAATACCGATTTTTAAGCATCAGCACTGGTCATCAGCTAGCTCCCATCCTAATGGAAAATAAGAATCTTAATCTTTAAAGCCTTGTATTTGATAGAGTTTGAAAAAAGCTATTTCAAGGATCTTCTGTATCTATATAATTCAGTGTGCTTTCTATTATCTGTATTAAGGATTCTTCTCAAGTTTCCTTTTACGAAGCTTCATTTGCATAAAATCTCTCTCTCTCTCTCTCTCTCTCTCTCTCTCTCTCTCTCTCTCTCTCTCTTTCTCTCTCTCTCTCTCTCTCTGACACATACACACACACACCGCAGTGCCCCCAAATTATGGACTTCTCTTTTTATTGATGTGCATCTTTTGTTATGGTTGTTCAGATTTTTTTTATATTAACCTTGTCATTGGTGAACATGGTCAAACAGAGAGTGCTCTGTAAATGCTCATTATTTTGGCAATTGTGTTTTTAACCTTGCTTTTGTTGGTATACTGCTTGCATAGTCCTAAAAAGTAATGAAAATATGTTTAAATAAGTGGTAAACAATTATATAAATTCCACTCCAACAACCAGGATTTTTTTCTCCTTTCAGAGAGTTGATCTTTAGGGAATGAGGATGAGAAATTAAAAATCTGCAGTATACTTTAAAAATTCTGAGTTCTGTAACATTTGTCTGCTGAAAGACTTTCCCTAAATACTTACATTTAAAATTCACATGCTTGAACATTTGGCATAATCCCAGGGAAGGGGAAAAGCAAGTTGTAGAATGATTTGTGGATGCAAATTTGGAAACAGTTGAGTATCCTTTCCAACCCATGCAAACCACTTTTCTGATTTTCCCTGCTGAAAATCACTTCTGATTTGAAAAAAAGGGCTACCTGGTACAACTAACTGAATCACATCAGTGGGTACCAACAACAATTTTGTTGATATGCAGCAGGATCTCCTTGAGAGTACATACATTTTCTTCAATAAAACTTCAATGTATACCTACAAGGCATTTATTTTGATTTGTAACCCATTTATTCCAGGTTTGCAGGGTGAATAATAATAAATTGTGAAAAATCTACAGTACTTGGTTCCTAAGACAAATAAATGAAAGGAAATACATAAAAGGAAATTTTCCTGCCCTTTTCCCTCCTGCCTCCCCACCACAGCAGTTGCTTCACCTTCTCACAAAAGGGGGAAGTCTATTGAAGAACTAAAATTGAATTGAGGTTTTGTTGTAGAAGAAGGAATAAATAATCTATAGGAAAACCATATTATTTGGGGTGATTCTCTATTTTCTGAGAATTTGGGACATATTATTGATTGAAGTAAAATAGCTCCTTGAACCCACCCTACCCATCAAAAATAGGTCTAACACCAACAAACTGTAGGACCTCAATTCCTTGCCTTTTTCCTGATATGTAAAAGTTGTGGCTATAGTGGAATCACCAGCTAAAGGAAAGGGAGGAGTAAAGAAGCATTCCAACAACACAGAGTCACTCCATGGGAGAAAATAACATAGGCCAGATTAGTGAAGCTCTTATCTACCAGCTCCAAAGAGAATGCAGTCATCTGGCAAGATTCTTGTAAAATAGGTGAGCAACAATAAAGGAAACTGCTTTGGCTGTATGTGGAGTTGTTCTGCTTCCTGACAGTGGTTGAAGCATTTACCTAAGGATAGGGCAAGTCATCACTACCAATCTGTAGCCCCCCTCCCCATCCATCAGTCAAGAAAATTAGAAACAAAGAGCCAAACAATCTCCTGTTCTAAAAAGATAGGAACAGTCTGACTATATAATATTGGCATTTTTTCTGATGTGCCCTTAAAGGAAATTATAAGATCAGCAGAGGATGGGGAAATAAACTGGTAGAATGTCCCAAAGGTGCTTTTTCAGGAGGCAACTGGGCTTTCTTGTTTTTCTTTGAAGACGTTTCACTTCTCATCCAAGAAACTTCTTCAGCTCTGACTCGATGGTGGGGAATGGAAGAATTCATATTCCTTGCAGGATTTATATTCCTTGCAGACCAGCTGTCTGCAAGGAATATAAATCCTTCCATTCCCCACCATCCAGTCAGAGCTGAAGAAGTTCCTTGGATGAGAAGTGAAATGTCTTCAAAGAAAAACAAGAAAGTCCAGTTGCCCCCTAAAAAAGCACCTTTGGGACAACCATGGCCTGGATGACTGAGAATCTCCATAGACATTGACTAGAATGGTTCTGCTCTCCCCTTCCTAAGACCCTCATTGATTGTATAGAACAGGGGGGTCCCAACCGGGGGTGCTCGCACCCCCTGGGGGTATGAGACAATATTCCAGGGGGTGCCAAAACATGAGTTTAGAAGTTTCAAAATTATAGTGTATATGCATAATTTGTTGTCGTTATTTCAAACTTTTGTAAGGGATGCAAGAATATATCAGACGCTTTCTAGGGGTGCAGGGTATAGAAAAGGTTGGGAACCGCTGGTGTAGAAAATAACTAGGATTTATCATAAGCAACACTTCCATCATTCCATTTCATGAAAGACATGAAACCAATATTTCTGTGCACACTGAAAAGGCATGAGCACTACTTTCTTTATAGCATTATAGGAAGATGTGCCATGATGGAAAATGCTCAATTGTCTATTTCCATAGATATGGGAAAGATCAGGATTGAGGTAATAAACTACTGCAGACCTTTGTCATCCATCTTTCCTGAATCTTTCTTGTCTATTTTAATACATAACACTGGCCTTGTTACTTAGCAGAGTGATAGTGAACACCAATGCAAATAAAAACATAGCAAATATTCTGTACAAATTGCAAGAGGTGTCAAAAAGTCAAAATAGTGGATTTTAATTGAATCACTAGTAGAAATGAACAAGTAAGATCGGCAATGCTCCAGGGTATTGTTCTTCTTACTGGCGGTCTCCCAGTCCTTCATTTGTATTCCTTGTTACAGTATGACTTTTGATCCAAAATGCCTTGGTAAAATGCGGATGGAACACTGAAGAGCTCAGAGTCATGTGAACTGAAAGCTGGCATGGCAGACCTTATTCCCCCTGTTGATCTGTAGAATAACATGGATAGAAACTCTCCATGTCTCCTTTAGCTTCTCTTTAAAAATCTTCATGTCAGACTATGTATTATGGCAACACTGCTGCTAGGTTTTATCAGTCATTTGCAATGGGGAAAAGCAAGCTATCTCAAACTAGGGTGGGTCTCCTCAGGGTGCCGTCGGCCAGACAGTGCCGGCTGGCGACCCCAAGGGGGAGGGCCTTCTCTGTGGGAGCTCCCACCCTCTGGAATGAGCTGCCCCCAGAGATCAGGGTGATCCCTGATCTCCCTTCCTTCCGCCGCGCCCTCAAGACATGGTTGTTCCAACAAGCGGGACTGGCCTAGGGCAATTTTTAGAGGGGTTTTAATCATATTTTAATTAGACAACATTTAAATATTTCTTCTTAATTAATTTTAATTCTGTAATTGTTATTTATGTTTTTTAAATCGATTGTCAGCTGCCCTGAGTCCGCAAGGAGAAGGGCGGGATATAAATTTAATAAATAAATAAATAAATAAATAAATAAGTGAGTTACATAGGTTTTTTTTTTTTATTTTACTGGAAATTAACTTATCAATATTGTTTAAGTGAAATGATTGATATTAATTGATTTATGTATAATCAAATAATATATATTCTATCTAGGTTATGATCTCATAGTGCCTCTTCACCTCCTTGCAGTTAAAACAGACACGGTTAACAGGGAAGCAAGGCAAAACTCAAAGAATAACTGCAAACGCTGAGATGATAAATGGGACCTGGGAATGCAATGCAACTAGGAAATGAATAAAGAGAAATCATTGTGTTTGATTTAGTGACACAGAAACCCTACTGAACCCAGGCCAACAGAAACACTACTTAAAGAAACAGATCCCAGGGTCTCTGGGAATCAGGAGATGTATACAAATTTAATAAAATATTTCTAACTATATAATAGATAGGAGATAAATGAAGAAACATGTTACTCTTCACCTAACATGATGGCTAAAGATTATGATTACCAAGATCCAATATGTCTGACAGATAACAGGTTGGAGAAAGGCATATAACAAATAGTCAACTCATGAAACTCTCTGCCATGCAAGACTTTGATGAAAAGGATATTTGGTGAATGCTATCAAGGGAGTGCAACCTGGTGGCCTATAGTTGTTCTGTACTATATAACTCATAATTTCCATTCACTGGACATCCTATTGTATCTGATAAGTATTATGGTCCAAGGCATCTGGGAGGGAGGTATATTAATCCTTTCTTATATTATCTATACATGACTGATAACAACAGCTCCACACCACCAAAGTTTTGAGTGAAAGATCAAAAGAAGGTTGAAATGTTTAAGCTAACTTGGGAACATAAGTAAATGTGGAATGGTTGAAATATACCAAGGTCAACTTATTTATTCGTTCATTTGTTCATCTGAATGATGTGCCAGGCATTACAGCATGATTGTTAAAAGATTTCCTTAGAAGAAGCTGCCAAAAATTGGGTCCCATGGAAACAAGACAGATAATGATCAAGCAGAAAACCTTTGATAGCTTCTTCTGACAGGCTTTATCCAAAGCCTTTTGAAAGTCTAAACAAATTAGATTCAGAGCTTCTCCTTTAGCCAGTATTTGTTAACTCTTTGAAAGGATTTGAACAGGTCAAGGTGCTATACATTCTGCAAAGGAATTCTGAGGATTGTTTTTTATTCATTGATGAATACGAGATCTTCAAACTTTTTACAGGTAACCTTGTGTCAGAGTTTCCATTTTTCTTAATATATTAAAAAGTAAATAAGTCTTTTTTACCTTCTCTCTGAGCATCTGTCAACTCTCAGTACTTAAGAAGCAGATAACTGTGGCCCCATTGTGATCTCATAGAGTAACCAGGGGGTCTTCCTTATTCACCACTAAAGTTCACCAATGGCATTTGTTATTGAAAACAAATAGTGTAGCTATAGTCTCTTTTTTAATGTTCAATGCTGTCAATTTCAGTTATATTACAGTAAGTTCAAGGCTGATGCAATCATCAACACTGGATTAAAAGTTTCCTACTAAATGTGACAAACTGTAATAAGAAAACTTCAGGAATAATTTGAATGGAGTACAAGTTGCTTGATCTAATACTTATACACTTTCTGTATGAAGGAATTTAAATCTGATTCTCCAGTATAGTAGAAGACATTGATAAAGGAAGAGATCAGAGTCTGGGTTATTCACAGACCTAGCCTAACCATGGAAAAAAGTACCAGATCATGAACAATTTCAAACTCAAGTTTCCTACAGATTCTATAGGTATCTGGTGAGATCTCAGCATCTCAGTCATACAGCAATTTCATCATGATTTAAATTTCAGTCTGTGGTTTGAGAATATTCAAGCAGTCTTTGAAAGTGTTGCTATAGTAAGAGAAGTACAAATAGGATGTTTGCATTCTAGAATAGGCAAGACTACGAAGCAAATGTGGACTAAGCAAGAAAAATAATTATGAGAGGTCCTTGGTGCTCTCTGAGCTTGGTTGTTTTATGCAGACATTTCGTTACCCAAACTAGACAACATCAGGGCTAGTAAGGAGTGGGAGTTTCTCTCAGTTTATATTCCAGTGCAGGGGTAGTCAACCTTGGCTCTTTTATGACTCGTGGACTTCAACTCCCAGCTAAACTGGCTCAGGAATTCTGGGAATTGAAGTCCACGAGTCATAAAAGAGCCAAGGTTGACTACCCCTGTTCTAGTGGCTTGCCCTGTCAGTGTTGGTGGGGGGATCTTATAAAATAATTGTATTTATTTATGAATTCATTAAACATTAAAATATTTAATATAATTTTCCCATATATTTCTCTCTTTTTTTACTTTAATCACATTAAAAAAATTGGCAGTACCTTTGGAGAAGATGTAATGGCTTCACTCTTTCAGAGGCTGCAGCTTCATTATTCCTTCAGGCAAGCCAAAATGTACATTAAGAACCTGTCTTGATCAACCCAAGCCAAATAGCTGACAAGTTATTGTGATATACAGATATTGTACTCTGACACTAAGGATAGCTCAGAGCTGGTGATTATTGAGTTGGGTGGCAGATATTGATGGGGATAGTTGAGCAGGAGAAAGAGGTCAAACTGTCTTTTCTATGTAGTCCATAAGACATTTTTATCTTCCCTTTCTAGAATTGATCAAGACTGAATATATACCACCAAATTAGTGCCAACTCTTAACAACTCTATTGACAGATCTGCTCCAGGAAGCTCTGCTCCAACCTTCAAGTAACACATCAGTGCTGTAATCAAATCTTGTTGATGATCATCCTTTTTTTTTCTTTTTTCTTTCCACATTTCCTAGCATTATGGACTTCTCAGAGAGCTGCATCTTTGTATAAGGTTTCCAAAATAAAATAATTTGGCCTGGTCATCTGTACCTTGAGATTGATTCGTTCTATGAAGTATTTGTTTCTTTTCTGGTTACTCTCATTGTTAAGAATGTTTTCCAATATCACATTTCTATCCTGTTTACTCAACTTTAGTATCCAGAATGTTACAAGAAAAAATATTGCTTGCACAATCCTATGTTTTATAGGTACAAATACATCATAGCATCTGAATAGCCTTTCCAATATCTTCATTACATCCCAGCGAAGCACTAATCCTTAACTGTTGATAGTCATCCTCAAAGGCAGATGCTAACCACTACGTCAGTGTTTTCATTATAAATTCTAAAGCTGATTGTTCTTCCTTTTGTCATTAGCTTGCTCTTATTTAGACCTATTTTTAGTTCCATTTTTTTCACTGTGCTTCTTGATTTTTATTACTAGAGCTATTTGCATTTTGAGCTCTCTTTTTTCCCAGACTAGAACATTTCAACTTTCTCTGCTCTTTGGTCCTCTCTTTTAGAAACAAAGTATTTAATCCTACTATATGCCATCAGTTAATCTTAGGAGTCTGTGTGCTAGATCATATTTTAACTAGAGCAGCTGATTCAATCAAGTGGAATGAATGATGTCTGAATTAGAATTGTGCTCCGAAGAAAAGGAAGCATTAATGTATTATACTAATTTGATAGGCCATGCAAAATATTTTTATAAATTAGCCATACATTTAACTCCAATAAGTCTTGACAAGTCCAATATACTTCAAAGTTGGGATCCCAGAGAAAGCCAATTAGAAGAATAGCTTTGCTGGACATGACTGAGTTTTCCTGTAGCCCAAATTTTGTTTATTACAGAAATGAAAGCTAAAATCATACAATATCTCTACAGGTACTAAAGATGGCCATGTTTCCTGTCTCTTCTGATTTATTAATCTGAAATTTTAAAATAAAAAAATTGAAATAAAATTGACACTAGGAGGAGAAAGAAAAGAAAGAGGAGAATGAAGAAGAGGAAGAGGAAGAAGTGAAGGAAGAGGAAGAGGAAGAGATTTTCTGTCTTTGTACACAAGGGGATTAGGATATAGATTTATCTTTGAGGTCAGATCAGATTAAATACAGATATTATTTTTCTTTGTCTCTACCTCTGTCCCTTCCTTATATATTGTGCTCTATCCTACCAAAATGGAAAGTTCAAGACAGACATACATAGCATCTTTCTTTCTTAATATCTGTGCATTTTAAATGAAAAAAATTGTCATTGTCATTGAAACAAAGGAAGCAACCAAGTTCATTTCAAACTTGACAAGGCCAAACCAAAAATTTAAAGTTCTAACAGATTTTTAAGAGCCTGACTAGGCATAACAATATAATAACTAATAGCAGTAAATAATATTTTGTTATATACATGTGTGCATGCATGTGTGAATATTCTAAGAAAAAGCAATTAGATTTATCTCTAATTAAAAGGAATTCTGATTTTCACTGAATAGTGCTAATGTCCCAATGACTAGGTTAGGGAATTTCAATATAATTAAGGGGGGGGAAAGATAATGCTGAAAAACAAGGAAATCGCTGTCACTAGCTGTAAAAACAGAAAATAAAGTCTTTATTCCACTCTGAAAAGAAAGGTTTGAAATAAATATATCAATGTTTCTTTGTAAGATGGTTAATTTCAAGTTGCATTGACTGTGCTTGATTTTAAACAATTACATATATATTAAAATGGTTTAATGTTGGCAAAAATTTGGTGGTTTGAATTGCAATCTTCCCATGAGATTCTTCGGTTCCCAGTTTTCAGTTGGTCCAAATACTGAATGAGAAAAATGGCTGAGAAAAACTGATTTCCAAAACCTTCAAAGGAAGTTTGTCTAATTTTCATGAAGCTTTCCTCTGATGTACAGGTATGGATGACTATGATAACTAATATTTAGACCAGGGGTAGGCAGCCTTGGCTCTTTTATGACTCGTGGACTTCAACTCCCAGAATTCCTGAGCCATGCTGGCTCAGGAATTCTGGGAGTTGAAGTCCACGAGTCATAAAAGAGCCAAGGCTGCCTACCCCTGACTTAGACTAAACTGAAGTGGGCAGGAAAAATTACTAAAAAGTTGGGATTAGACAAAGTTTTCTATTGCTACCACACAGATTAACTTTCTCATTTTGTCTGGAGAGAGGAGAACATTAGAGTGGGGATGAACTACTGCTTACCTAGCATAGGCAATAGCTCCTATTTCACTGGGACTCGGGGACTGACAGCATACAATCTTACAATCTGCTTATTGGAACTTGAATCTTCCTGAATTGTCTTACTTGTTCATTTTCCAGATTTAAATTCAATAACATTTTATAAACTGTAGCAATAATATGTTCATCACTACTGCACAGTAGGCTTTCCAATTCATTTTTAACAAAATTAAACACATGATTCTTTTTAGTATAGCTAACTTAAATCTTTCTTTCGATTGCATGTATGTGAACCAATGGCAGACATGACCTTCTGATTCTAGCTCCTCCTTGGATTTGAGGATAGGCTCACCCAGATTAAAAGATATTATTTTACCATAAGTCCACCAAATTGGCCTCATCACCATCTCTTTTCTTAAAAAAAGGCTTCTTGTGATGAAACCCAAAGTGGCAACGTCATAGAGAACCTTGTTTTATATTTATTCCAAACTCTCAAAATGCCATGCCTGGTAAAATGATTATTAAAATCAACATTTACTTTAACTCTGTCATACCACGGATAGCCATGCCAACCAAACCTTAATTCAGGGCCTTCTAGGTCCAGAAACCTCTTGTTCTGAAGGTTCACCTATTCTTTTAGCCAAACCAAACAACAAGCATCAAAATATAGTTTCAAATCAGGTAAACCCAAACCCCCTCTTTCCTTAGTATCTTGCAATAATGTATATCTAATTCTCAGTTTTCCCCCCTGCCATATAAACTTAGAGATATCCCTCTGCCATTGTTTAAATGGAGTTTCAGTTTCTAGTATTGGTAATGTTTGAAACAGGAAGAGCATCTTTGGTAAAACATTCATCTTAATCACAGAAATTCTACCCAGTAATGATAAATGCAATTTGTCCCATCTTAATAAATCTTTTTTGATACCATTCCAGAGTGGCACATAGTTATTTTTAAACAAGTTTGTATTTGAATTTGATAACATAATCCCCAAATATTTCACCTTTTTCTCAACCCTAAAACCCAACTTTTTAATCAATATATCACCATCCTGTGTGGTCATAATCTTAATCAACATTGATGTTTTCTGCTTATTAATTTTAAAACCGGCCAAGGACCCAAACACATTTAGTTTCCTCATCAAGTGCTATTTTTTGGGTCTTGCAGAAATATCACCAAGTCATCAGCGAATACCCTCAATCTTCCTGAATTGTCAAGGTATCTTGGGTGACTATAAGATGTGTCCATGTGATTGAATTATCCCCTTGGAGACAGGGAATGCTTTTCACCTTGAAAGTGGATCCCTTTTCTCAAGAAACTATTGCTCTTTTGGAATGGGGCAGCCATACTCCATCTAGATGATAAGATGATGATGATGATGATGATGATGATGATGATGATGATGATGATGATGATGATGATGATGATGATGATATTTCTACAGGTAGGTGTTCAGCTTTTGTCAAGCCCTGAAAAAATATTTCTTGTTGAAGAACAATAAATAGAAGCACTCAACGTGACCATAAATAAGGAAAGAGTTCTTTAAATTGTGGAAGAGAGGGAGTATGCCCCAAAGTTGCATTTGCAATGAGTACGAAGCAGTGTTGTTTATTTCTCACTCCAAAATTGGTTGTGGGTCCATTCTTGAAACATAGCAACTAGGCAGTGTGGATAAGCCTTTCTCCCAGATTAGAAAATCCCATCATTTTCTTGCTTTCCTTGATTAAAGAGAATGCTCTGATAGGCATTCACAATAAGGGAACAAATATATCCAGCAAATGGAATAATTCAATTGTTTGCCTAATTTCTGAAATAATTATCTCTAGGCAACACAGTGAGGTTCAAGGGCTCACTAAGAAGTCAATTTTACTAAGATGAAAAGGAAACTCAATGAGTTTACTTACAAGTAAATATGTTGAAGATTTGACTAAATAAATTTAGTAAAAAAATATTTCTGACTTTCCCAATAATAATAATAGCTCTATCGCTGTAAATGATCCATAGATTTATATTGTCATGGAAGCAATAAGATTTCTTCAATTAAAACAAGTATTATTTTTGTAAGCAGCCAATGGGACTTAAATAACTGAAAGAGAGTGAATGACACAGGCATGCTTGGCAAGATAGTTAAAATTATTTCATTCTTCTAATGGATTCATAGCCACACTATATTATGGTTTCATGCATTTAGTCCGATTAAATTTGCAACTCTCTGGATAGAAAAGGGAACTGAATAAAAAAAACAAGTGAATTGCTATTTAGAGAAATAGTAACACATTTTATTTCTGAATTTTGATTTTGCTAGATGGAAAAAGGGGAAATATTTTGTATCCTGGTAGAGTTAGTTATAACTTTAATTGAAAAATTAATATGCCATATATTTAATGCAGTTAAGAGGAACAGAGCAGATAGTTGTGTCACAAAAAAGTGCAAGGAAACTAAATCAAGGGGCCAATCCATAGTATGTGTGTGACTGTCTATGTGTATTTCTATGTGTGTTATCTCTGTCTCTGTCTCTCTGTCTCTCTGTCTCACTGTCTATCTGTCTCTCTTTCTCTCTTTCTCTCTGTCTCTCTGTCTCTGTATCTCTGTTTCTCTGTTTCTCTGTCTCTGTCTCTTTCTCTGTCTTTCTGTCTCTTTTTCTCTGTGTCTCTTTTTCTCTGTCTCTGTCTTTCTGTCTCTTTCTCTCTATCTCTCTGTATCTCTGTCTCTGTCTCTCTGTCTCTCTGTCTCTCTGTCTCTGTCTCTGTCTCTGTTCTGTCTCTGTCTTTCTGTGTCTGTGTCTGTGTCTGTCTCTTTTTCTCTTTCTCTGTCTCTGTCTCTGTCTCTTTCTCTGTCTCTGTCTCTCTGTCTCTCTGTCTCTCTGTCTGTCTCTGTCTCTGTTTCTCTGTCTCTGTCTCTTTCTCTTTCTCTGTCTCTCTGTCTCTCTGTCTCTCTGTCTCTCTCTGTCTCTGTCTCTGTCTCTCTGTCTCTCTGTCTCTGTCTCTCTATCTCTGTCTCTGTGTCTCTGTCTCTTTGTCTCTCTGTCTCTCTGTCTCTCTGTTTCTCTGTTTCTCTGTTTCTCTGTTTCTCTGTTTCTCTGTTTCTCTGTTTCTCTGTCTCTCTGTCTCTCTGTCTCTCTGTCTCTGTCTCTGTGTCTCTGTGTCTCTGTCTCTCTGTCTCTGTCTCTGTCTTTTTGTTTCTTTCTCTCTTTCTCTCTTTCTCTCTTTCTCTCTTTCTCTCTTTCTCTCTGTCTCTGTCTCTGTCTCTCTGTCTCTTTCTTTGTTTCTCTGTCTCTGTTTCTCTGTCTCTGTTTCTCTGACTCTGTTTCTGTCTCTGTCTCTGTCTCTTATTCTCTGTCTATCTGTCTCTCTGTCTCTGTCTCTTTCTCTGTCTCTGTCTCTGTTTCTCTGTCTCTGTCTCTGTCTCTCTGACTCTGTCTCTGTCTCTCTGTCTCTGTCTCTTTGTCTCTCTGACTGTCTCTGTCTCTCTTTCTCTGTCTCTGTCTCTCTGTCTCACGAACACCAGGAAAATTTTAAACTAAAAATGTTTAATCTAATGCCAAGCTTTCGTCGGCCAACTACCGACATCATCAGGGCTTAAAACAGGTTGATGGGAGTCTCCTTTATAGTGTTAAGTCATTTTTTGCGCACGGCTCCTGGACCTCGCTACCGGTCCACTTGATAGTCCTAATTGGTCAAACTGCGCATTGGTTGTTTTCTTAATGTTATTTAATGCTGCTACTCTGTTACTTACTTCCCTTCCTCCACCCTTTCTTTTTGTGCATGTGTCATTATCTATCCCCCCACTGCAAGTTCCTAAGGTCCGCGTATTCCTTCCCCCTTTTTTTGGGCCGTTTGTTTCTTCCGTGTTTATCCAGTTGTTCCCTTTTGCCCTATTGGGCTGTGGGCTTGATATTCTCCTCTCATCTTTTTCTCCTGTCATCCTTCCCATGTGTCCATGGCCATGTCCTGCGCATACACTACCTCCTATGGTCTCCACTCCCTCTTCCTCCTCTCCGATATTCATTTCATTTGCGTCGCCTGATCATCGCATTGCAACCTTCGTTTTGATCCATTTCTTTCGTCTAGTGTGGATCGTACATGTTCCCTCTTCACGGGGGTGTTATTGCATTGTGTATTTGAGCCTGTCCCCCTCTTTCTCGCATCCCTGTGATTGCATGCAGGGTTAGCTGCTGGAGTGGCCGTTTGTTCCTCCCCCCCCCCTTTTCTGTATTTGTTGCATATCTATCGTTGCGATCCTCATATTGCCTGTAGCATTCTGAGTTGTCCTCTCTCCTCGGTCGCAATCAAGTTTTTATTGTGGGGCTATCAACACGCTGTCCATTTGGTTCCACTCTGTTGTTTCTGTGCTTTGTTGTTACTGTGCATATGTGAGTACTTTTGGTGTCATTCGTTGGGCAAACTCTCTGATGTAAGGACTTTTTGCTGGTGTGTTCTTACTCTTGTTCTTTCATCAGGGAGTGTTGTTATACCCCCTGGGTGTCCTATGGAATCTGGGGGACCTCCTGCTGTGTTGGATTTCACTCTCCCGTTTAACAGCTCTCTTGCTCTTTTTGAGTGTGTGCATACCACCAGGGAAGGGGCTTTTGTTGGTTTTTTATTGGCAACCACCATCTGATTGTCCATGGGTTGCAGTGGTGCTTTCACTTCCCCTACTGTCCTATTTCCTTGGTCTTGTGGCACGTAACTGGATTGTCTTTGTTGGGATTCCTGATTTTGTTTATCCCACGCTCTCAATGCCTGGTGTGCCGGGCAGAGTGCTGGTTTATCGAGTTATTATTGGAGAGCCAAGCCTCTTTAAGTAGGCGGCCTTCTTTGGTAGTATCACTGGATAGGGTACGTACGTCGATAAGGTCGAACTGGTGGCCAAAATCAGCCATATCCATCCATACCTGTGAGTGCTGTTCGCACCTTTTGAGAGCCAGGTTGTGCTCATGTATCCGGATCTTCAATCTTTTGGAGGTCTCCCCAACATAATTGCAGGGACAGTCTTTGCAATTAATCCTATACACCACCGCCGATTTTTCTGCATTGGGGAGTGGATCTTTAGGGCGCATTATCCTAGAGTGCAGTGTCTGGTCCGGTTTGTGGGCTACCTTTATGTTATGGGGGCTAGTAGCCTAGCTGTTGCTTCAGACACATTGTTGATGTAAGGGAGGGAAACACGTGCTGCCTGTGGTGATGTCCTGCTGATCTGTGAATTCTCCCAGTGTTTGGGTGGTGCACCATGGCGTTTGATAAACCTTACTGGATAGCCGTTGTGTTTGCAGATGCGGAAGAGATTACTCCTTTCCTCTGCTTTTGCTTTGGCCATGCTACAGTGAGAGTCTATCCGTTTAAACAACGTTCTGATGCAGCTTGCTTTATGGGCCACCGAGTGGTTACTCTTGTAGTGGAGGGTTCTATTAGTGTGTGTTGGTTTTCGGTATACTCTTGTATGCAGGGTTCCATCTGGTTGGCAGCTAACTAGCACATCCAAGAAAGCTAAGGAACCCTGACTCTCCTCCTCTGCTGTGAACTTGATGTCTGGGTATACCGAATTCAGTGTGTCCATAAAGCTTGTTTTTTGGCATCTTTTGATAATGATGAACGTGTCGTCCATATAGCGGACCCAAAACCTAGGTTGGTATGTTGTCATCGCTGTAAGCTCCAACCATTGGAGGACTGCTTCCGCTATTACGCTTGAGATAGGGGATCCCATGAGTGTCCCTTTAACCTGTTCAAACATGGTCCCTTGAAAGGTGAAGTACGTTTTTAAACATGCCTCTATCAGTTTCACCAAATCCTCAGTTTGTAGAGAGTCCTGATGTTGTTCCCTGCCCTCTTAATTCAGGCGGTCTCTTAAAACTGTGACTGCCAGGACTTGTGGAATGGAGGTGAAGAGTGAGGTGACATCAAAGGACACCATCATCTCTTCCTCCTCCACTCTTAGGGGTCTAATCCTTTCAAGGAACTCTTCTGCAGATTTTATGGTAGTTGTGCTATTACTCACAAGATGGCTGATCCGGTTACTCAGCCATCTGGCCAGTTCCGAGGTTGGGATGCCTCTGAATGAGATGATAGGGCAGAGGGGAATGCCTTCCTTATGGATGTTAGGTAGTCCATAAAACCTAGCCATCGCTGAGTCACCCGAGAACAAGAAAACAGCAAAGCCCTCCTCCCATACATAAAAATAATATTAGAGTTCCTAGGAGACAGGTGGTTAACTAAATAAGCAAAGAACTTACCTGAAGAAATAGGGAAAAATAATTAAGGGCAGAAAAAAGCAAAAGGAATAATTAGAGAGAAAGAAATTGAGAAAGTAGGAGGAGAAACCAATGAGCAGAAAATTGCAAACAGTTATCTATCATGGCCAGAAGATACAATACAGTGTCTTTTTTAGAAAAAGGAGCCCAAAATGAAGGATTTAAGGAAGGGATGCAAAATGTTCAGCTTTCCTGCATCACTTTTGTAAGACACAAAATTATCCAGGTAAGGCCCGTTTTGGTTTTGAAAGGTATGGAAAGTTTAAAGGAACACATTTGGAGCTCAAGCCTTGCAGATACTTTTTTACCTTTTCAAACTCCCAAATTTCATCCCTAGATGGGCCCAGCCCCCCCCCCCCCCAGTTTGGGGATGCATCCTTAAATTGAGAGAATTTACTAGCTGCTAGTCAAAAATGCTGAGATACTTCCCAAAGACATTATGCTTCTCATCCAAGAAGCTTTTTCAGTTCTGACTGACTGGTGGAGGATGGAAGGGTTTATATTCCTTGCAGTCATCTGATCATTAATACTCTTTCTGAGACTCATTGAGGCCACTTGGAGGTTTATCTATGCCCTTAGGGTCATCCGAATAGTGCAAATAAGTGTGGAACCTTCCTGTAACTGCTGAAACGTTTTCAAGGAAAAAAACAAAGCCCGGTTGCCTTTGAAGATGCACCTTTGGGACAACTATGACCTGGATGATTGAGAACCTCTATAGACAATGCTGAGAAACCTAATGTACTATCTAATGTACTCCTGTGGCTAAAAGGTAAGGATCACATTTCTGTTACTGTCTGTCACAACTTAGGTTACAAACTTTTAATATGACTTGCTCAAACAGCCCCTCACCAAGTCAATCTCTCAGCCATTCTGCTTAGATAGGATTCATTAGCAAAGGATGATAAACTTTAAAAGAGTGCTAATTGCATCCTCCTCTGCATGTGAAATCCTGCCCAGAAATTCTCCTTTTAATTGCTTGCTGCTTTTGCAGAGATGAACTATGCTCTTTGTGCCATATGTTGCTAATGTTGTACCTATTAAGGTATATATATATCCTTTCCCTCTGCCCAAGTTGCATCACTTTTCAGTGGCTATCAATTAATTGCTGCTGGGGATTAGTAATCAATGAATTAGCCAGAAGGTTCCTATCATTCAGATTTAGTTCATGCCTATTCATTTTGGTAATTTTTGCTGTAGGTTTTTTTTAACCACTGCTAAGGGGGGAAATATTTGTAAAGTGAAGCTAAATGGCTTCAGACAAGGCTGTTTGTTTTTTGTTCGATAGAAAAATAAGAGTACAGAAAGATGCTTGTTTGCAGCTATTTCAGCTGCTTCTGCTTGTTTTTTATTGTTACCAAACTACTCTGCCAGCATTGTAAAAAACTATATTTAATTTGGGAGTGTGTGTGTATGTGTGTGTGTGTGTGTGGAATTGGCTGCACTGAAAAGAGTTTGCAAGAGATCAATAAGGAAATTGCACCATTATAGCTCTGTACAATCTTTCTGCTGACTTGGACATTGTGATGCTGTTATCTCATTGAATCCTTTGAGTATTGTGAAAGGATCTGTTGCAGTGTTTTGCTTCTCTGGCAACTAATGAATTACTGTGAGCTTAAAGTCCAGAGCTTTCATGGGATGTCTTTCTAGCTTTCCATCCTTTAGCAATACAGTCAGACAAGGTTTTAGTTTGGATATATATTTTTTTTTTAAAAAAAGAAGACCAGTGAAGAGACATGAAAGGAACAAGATTTTCCTAAAAACTGAACATTTACAAGCCCATAAATGGCACAGACATGATAGGAGTTGCCAGGGTGATTACAGCACAGGTCAATAAAATTTGTCCAAATACACAAAATAATAAAAAATCATGTCTTGACAGACCAAAAACTGCCTATCCAAATAATTTCCCCAAGTTATCATTAGAACTTTGTTAAAATGGTCTTTAAAAGCTTTTCTTTCCTGATTATATAGGAAATTAATTCTTTGCAAACAGCAGTCCACCATCTGGTGAGCTCTCTGTGATATCCAAGGAGGATGTAAGAAATAAATGGATGTTATTTACTTGCTACAGTTGTATTCTACTTGCCTCATTGTTCTGTAACAATCTCCAATGTGTAATGTATCATGCTATTTTCCTTCAGGGTAAGCAGTTGTAGGAAGGAAATCAAAACCCTCCTTCCTCTGTTTCTCTGATTCAATCTCCCTTCCATTTCCAGGGCATAAGGTTAGGAATTACATTTGAAACAAAGGTAACAGGCTTGATAAAGAATTTGAAATTGGCCAAAGTCAGCAGGCCATTCAGATGAAATATTCCTTTCAGGATGCCAGCAATTCCACCCATTAATAAACAAAAGTTCCTTTTCCCCATGAGACTTCCACTTCTATCTATAATGCTAATTAGCAGGGAAAAAGCAGAAAACCTAACTCTAGACTTCCCCCCTTTTGGAGAACCCAGTCAATTACACTTCCTAAGAATTGCAGGGGCGGGCTCAGGTGGCCACTTCCAATAATTGACCTGGCACTCTGCTGGAATTGTGCTCTTGAAAATAAACATCACTTCTGCTTCAATCAATTCCCTCTATTCTGCATTCCTTTTTTCTTATCCCAGCTCGGAATGAGCCAGATTTCCTTCAAACACAATGGTATGCAGTGTGCAGGAAAAGAGTTAGTGATAGTAAGCTGGTTCCTCGCTGTTTCCAGATGGCCTTGTGGAGCTAAGACTGAATGCGTTTCAGCATAGATGGTCACCACAAAATTGTACATTGGCTCCCAGCCGGCCTGGGCCAGGGCCAAGGCAGCGGGGGCCGTTCCCTCACTGTTTCCAGGATGGCTTCGCAGGCCACATGATACCACTTCACGGGCCGCATCCGGCCCCCAGGCCTTGTGTTTGACATGTCTGGTTTAAGATTTCACCACTAAGTATTTCATTTATTTTCACTCATTCTTTAGTTCTGTCATACTGCATGTCACTCATGGCATACATTCAACTCCATATGCATACAAAGTATTCTATTATTTGAAATTATTCTCTTCATTGTATGCTTTATATGGCAATTAATTAGTAAATCAATTAGTACATTAGTTAATAATCACATCGGTATGAAATTCCAAAAGATTCAAATCATTTGAAATGCAGTGGAAAAGATCGTAATTTTAGTAGTACACAAAGTGTGTCCTTTAACTTTTCTACCTGTGCTATCAAGCCCATTCTGTTTATCCATTTACTGAGATCTATTGGCAATCTGGCCAATATCTCATGCAGCTTTACTAGTCTGCAATATCAGATAAGGGCAAAACAGAGGTATTCTCTTCACATTTCACTAACCCAGTTACTCCATGTGGATGTGAGAGTCAATACATTCTTGTCTGATTACTGTTACTTTCTTTTCTGCCATTCTGTTTTGTTAATTACAAATCAAAATCAATTACAAATCATTTATTGTGAAATACCTTCAAACGTGAATAGGGGGAGATAATAAGAGTTTAGAATTCAACTTGAGGAAACAGCAAGAAAGGGAAGAAAGTAGCCAGACATGCTGTGTGGTGTTGCTTGCCCACTGCAGGTGATTGAGTAATTGTTTCCGACTGATTTAGTGAATGCTGATGTAAAGTCTATAAAATGAATGTTCCTCTATTCCTAGAAATTCTGCTTATCTCCCACTCATTTGGGGAGCAACGAACCATGTCTGGAATATCATAAAACATTTCCGGGTCCTGAAGATTTACTTTCAAAAAATGATGAACCATTAAGAGCCAAAATTGTGAATTCCAGGAGGAAAAATAAATAAATAACATTCCAGGAAACTCTTCCAGAGAGATCCTTCCTCTGAAACAGGAGGACATAATTTAAGGGTTTCATAGTTTGCATTGCTTGGATTATAACTGTTGACACAAAGTCTATGGAGATTCTCAGTCATCCAGGTCATGGTTATCCCAAAGGTGCTTTTTCAAAAGGGAACTGGACTTTCTGAAGCCCAGTGGCCTTTAGAAAAATCACCTTTGTTGACACAAAGAGGACCATACCTATGTCAACTGGAATACCGTGTTTGATCAAAGTAGAGCAATAATGATCAGGTTACTTTAAATTGAATTCTATGAAGGATGGAAAGAGAAATCCAGAAAAGCTTATACACTGCAATATTAAATGAGGAGAACCTATGCTAAGGTCTATTAAAGCATTCCATGGAAAATTAGAAAAATATTGACTCATAAATTTTGTGACATTTTTGTCTATATACTAATGCTCATCAGACTATAGAAATAAGCAAGATGAGTTTGAAATCTTATTACAGGAAGGCAAATTTGATTTAATAGTTATAACTGAAGCCTGGTGGGAGGATTCTCATGACTGGATTACAGAAACTAAAAGATATAATTTGTTCCAGAAGCAAATACAAATCCCCAAAAGAAATTACAAAAAGAGAAGAAACTGCATTCCAAAGGAATAAACTTAGTGCCAATACCGAAGGCATCTGGATTAAAATAAGTGAAATAAGGTATAAAATAAGTTTCTGTTATTTGTGTTTACTACTGGCCATTAAGTGCAGAAGAAAATAAAGTTCATGCCTCACAAAAGTAAATTACAGATATTCCTATTATACAGTAAAAGGTATGAAGTCATTCCGGACCTCCCCTCCTTCCGCCGCGCCCTTAAGACCTGGTTGTTCCAGCGGGCAGGACTGGCCTAGGGGTATTTTAAATTGGTTTTAGCCAAATTTTAGTAGTAGCGGCCGATTATATATTTATTTTTAATGATTTTTAAAACTTCTATTGTGTTGTATTGAATTGTTTTTAACTGGCTGTAAGCCGCCCTGAGTCCTACGGGAGNAAAAAAAAATGAAAAATGAAAATGAAGTAACAGGGACTAAAGATTGACATTTATGACTTGAAAATTGTTGTAATCTTAGAATAAACAATTGAATGATTGTGATAAATTCTGCCAAGGTATCTCCTTCAGATCTCTGGCCTGACCTACAGACACCTAATGGTCATAACATGTCAGAGAAATATTATCTTTTTTATTCTGTTTATTCTTATTTATTTCTTGTTTGTCTGTTGCAATTCAAATTTGAACAGAAGCCAGTGCAAGTTTACTTTAAGAAATATACATATTAATTACATTTCTGATAATTAAACTATCTAATATAAATATAAATTCAAATATAAATTCAAATATAAATAAATAAATAAATAAATAATAATAGGAGAAAGAATCCCTGAGTAAAGCATCTCTCTTTTTTTGCTCCAGTACTCTACTCTAAGGCATTTTTTCCCAATATTTAGTCAGTTATTTGCAGGAAATCTAATTTGTGGTTCTTTGAGCTGCATGCCATTGACCAATAACACATAATGGCTTAGCTATAAACAGTGAAGTCCAGATTATTGTCTTCCTTTCAAAGATCAGATTAATCTTCCAATAAAGATCATACAGATTTCCCCCCCCCCCCCGCCCACCACTGCTCATGAGAAAAAGAAATGTGGAAGATACGCATCCCTTAAAAACAAATCTGGATCAGAAAAACAGACTAGTTGCAAGTATGCATTGTTTATTCATCATCAGTCATGACCCTGCAGAGGTAATTATGTAGGATTATAAACTTAACATCACCTACTTCCACAATTGGTGCATTACTCTTTCTCTTAGTGTAATCCAAGTTTCAGTTTCTTGTTTATTTTTTCATAGTGTTTATGCTTCTTCCACTAATCCACTAAGAGAAGGACTAGTATAGGGGTGACATGATAGCAGTGTTCCAATATCTCAGGGGTTGCCACAAAGAAGAGGGAGTCAAGCTATTTATTTTATTCACCAAAGCACCAGAGGGCAGGAGAAGAAACAATGTCTGGAAACTGATCAAAGAGAGAAGCAACCTGGAATTAAGGAGAAACTTCCTGACAGTGAGGACAATTAACCAGTGGAACAGCTTGCCTCCAGAAATCGTGGGCACTCCATCACTGGAGATTTTTAAGAAGAGACTGGACAATCACCTGTCTGAGATGGTATAGGTTCTCCTGCTTGAGCAGGGGGCTGGACTAGAAGACCTCCAAGGTCCCTTCCAGCTCTATTCTATTCTATTCTATTCTATTCTATTCTATTCTATTCTATTCTATTCTACAAAGCGCCTGAAGGCAGAACAAGAAGCAACGAATGGAAACTAATCAAGGAGAGAAGCAACCTAGAACTAAGGAGAAACTTCCTGACAGAACAATTAATCAGTGGAACAACCTGCCTCCAGAAGTTGTGACTGCTCTGACACTGGACGTTTTTAAGAAGAGACTGGATAGCCATTTGTCTGAAATGGTATAGGGCAGAGGTCCCCAATCTTTTGGGCACCGGGGACCGGTTTTTAGGCAGACCGGAGAGTGCATGGTTTTATGTGCTGCCTGCATCTCATGGGTGGGGCTTTGCTTGTCCATGCGGACCAGTTGCTGGCATGCTGCAGCCGGTACCTGTCTATGGACTGGGGGTTGGGACTATATGACCTCCAAGGTCCCTTCCAACATTGTTGTTGTTGTTGTTGTTGTTGTTGTTGTTATTATTATTATTATTATTATTATTATTATTATTATTATTATTATTATTATTATTATTATTATTATTATTATTATTATTATTATTATTATTTCCTACCAGCAATCTTTGCTCTCTTCTGCAGTTCCCACCCTGTGCCACACTTCTTAGGTCACAAAGACATCGAGATAGAATTTGCAGACACAAGAATTGTCTTAGAAAAGGGCAATGCAAACCTCCAGGGGATCGTTTTCAGCAGACCTCAGCGGCAGCAAGTTTCCATGACTTCACCTGATAGATGGATATTCCTGTAGCCGAAAGCCATGAACTATCAATTTGATATTTTAACATTGCCCTTGCTTCTGGGAAATCTTTTTTCCTCTCTCCTCTAAGTAATAAATAAAGAGAAAGAAAAAAAGGCAGACAGTATACATATTGTTTTTTCATTGTTCCTACAGTTTTCATGTTTCTGATTTCCCTCTTTGCAAAATATAGGGGAAAAAATTAAGTCATAAACTAGATCCAGTCATTAGGTAAAGTGAGATGGATGATGGGGACAACAGCATTTCTCTGGTTATTGTTTCTGAATTCCCCCATTCTCCTCTCTTGAAAGGCTGATGGACCTGTTAGAGAAGATTTTCGGTCTGATTCTAAGCCAGGTCACCCAATGAAAGACACAGGACAATTGCTCCAAAGTAGAGAGAGAGCTTATTCAAAAAGCCAGACAGTGAAACAGATGGTCAGCAAAGTGGCCACCCCTTAAAAGACAGAGGCAACAATACTTATAGGGGAACATGTTTGTTGTTCATGAGTTCTGAAGATATGCCGGACATGATGTTTGTCCCCAGAAATATTTGGGCTTCAGAGGTGAGAAAATGCAGATTTCTCATCCTGCAGTAGTGATAATCTTTTTGCCTCTTTTGTGTGAATAGATGTTGGATTTTTAGTCTGGTATTGGGAGAGCTCTATTGTGTAGGTAAAGGATTTCCATGTCTTGATTTCTTGTTGTTTGTGTTGCTGGTACTTGCCTAATTTCCTGATGTATTTCCTAATGAGATGCACACTTAGCCTGCCAATATAGGTAGAAAGGCTTAAGCGATCTTTGGTTTTATTGATTATGGGTTCACTGTTAGGTCATGGGGAGACCCAAGTCTGTGGGTGGAGTGAATGTTAAGGGGTGAGGTGGGCAACATGGAGGGCATATGGGCATTTTCATCCTACAGTCCAAGGATCACCAGATCAGCAACATATTCTTCTAAAAACTCAAATGAAATTCTGTCCTTGACTTCAGCCTTCCTTTCTTCCATCATCCTATATGTCTCTTTCTTGGTATCAGCTTTTCTTTCCTTACTTCTTTGTGGAGTAAAACCAACATATTTTCTATCTTTTCCCTTTAACTTTTAAAAGATTTTGAGATGACTGCAGAATGTTGTAACCAGTCTTAGCTTCCTAGAGGATCTTTATCCAGGTCCATGGATGGGGGTGGGGACCAATAGAAAAGATGCTGCTTGGAAATGAAATGGAGAGAAAGATTATGGGTAAAGTACCAGGAATACAGCGGTGCATGAATTTGAGTGTTTAGCTTTATCTCACAAAATCCACAGTGTAACCAGTATATAGCTATAGGTGCTGTGAGTCCACTGATGTTGCATACAGCTGTATAATTTTCCATTTTTCTTGATTGTGAACCAGTTTTACACTACACTTAGTTGAGTCTACCTGTTACTAAATGTTCTTCTGCTCACTTCAGCCAAGTTTTTTTCTGGAGCCAATTACTGTATTTTCAAATCTAAGAGGTATAATTACCAGAGCAATCGATAAGGAGGTCAGTAAGGATTCATATGATAGATGAGATAATGCCAGCACATTCCACTCTTCAGAATTTCACTAACTACCAAAAGATGATTTTGGCACCATTGTTTAATGTTTTCAGTTTGTATTTTATCATAGATTGAAATCTCTACTCTTCACCACAGGGAGTGCCTTTGAGAAAAATTGTGCTTTTCAAATCATTCTGAAGTAAGAATCAAGATTCTACACCATGCAGGAGCAGAAATAGTATTAATTGACACAGAAGATGTACATTTTATTAGCAATGCTTAGGCTGTTTTTCCCTCAGAGGCACCATCTCAGTGCTCCAAAGGCTAAGGCAGCCTGACTGATTTGATCGTTGATAAAAGCAGTGGCAGCTATTTTTGTTGTTCTTGTTGTCATTCTTGGATAATTGAGTGGAGAATTTAAATTGCTCAACTTGTTCAAGCTGAGCTCCATCAAAGTAGATGGTTGCCATCAGTTGGGAATACCTTAGTTTGTCAGTATTAATGGTTAAAACTTTTAATATCAAGTAGAATGCCATTTGTTGTGTTCTTTGTATTCCCCCCCCTTAATCCCCTATGCATATCCTGATCACCCATTAAGGGTGATTGCCTTTCACCATTGATCGCCCATTAAGGGTGATTGCCCTTCACCATTGATCACCCATTAAGGGTGATTGCCCTTCTCCATCTGCATACAGTTTCATGCCCGTTGCTGGTTGGCTAACTAGCAACAGGGTC
>NW_015387615.1:283677-288581 GCF_001527695.2 Protobothrops mucrosquamatus
ATTTGTGGTGGCCACAGCTGGACAAGGACATACAGGAGTGGGTAGCCACCTGCGACCCTTGCCAGGAATCCCGCTCAGCCCCACCGAAAGCAACCCCATTGGAGTGGGAGATCCCACGAGCACCGTGGTCCCGTCTCCACGTTGACTTTGCGGGCCCCGTGGAGGGCCGATCCTATTTAATAACGGTGGATGCCTACTCAAAGTGGTTGGAGGTGATCCCCATGCCGTCCACCACAACGAGTCAGCCATCTATAAAAACATAGAGATTAACCACATTTACACACCATTGAAAAGAGATAATAGAAAGCTAAAAAGAAAAGAAAAAGACTAGAACACATACTTTCCAACAGCCAACACCCAGTTAAGCAGCGATTAGCACCAGAGAAACAAACAGAAAATAATACCCTAATCAAGCAACTACTAAGGAGAAAACTACACCCCCACCAACCTTTCAGTCTATATAAACAGGTAGTAAACCCCACACTTACTCACACTGATGATGTCTAATGAAATGTCTGCAAGCAAACAATCAACCTCAGAGAGCATCAAGGACTCCACTTTCCTCAAAGTCTTAGATGCATCTCCAGAAGATACCACTCTCCCCCCAAAAGTTTCTGCTGAAATATAATGTCTAATGTGACAAACTGGGAGTAACTAACTGTACTGAATTAAAATAAATTTATTTTTTCTCCTACCCTTGCCTGTTCATTGAAGCTTGGTCCCTGGCATATCATTCAAAGATCATGTATAGCCTATGACTTGAAAAAGTCTGTGTACACACCTAATATAAACATACCGTAACTTTTTTGGCATGAACATTGCTGTGGAATGACAATATTAATGTAAACTCTAATATAATTTCCCATTAACTTCATTGTGCAATGATCTGATCAGAACTCAGAGATATTATGCATTATGCATTAAGTGAAATCTTACAATAGAGCTAACTTTAATGGATTTGACAATTAATTAAATGCCCACCAGTATAAGGAACCAAAAGAAATATGTACTGACAGGATCCATTGGCTCATGAAGTATGCTGTCTGGCAGAAGTATAGATCAGAGATGTGACAGAACAACTTCCAAGTCTTAACAAGTCCACTGACAATTATCTCTTCCTTCTAATCTAATGTATTTCAGAGAACAGTTGCAACTATATCACCATGGGCTTTATTTAGGAAGGTAATTCAAGGTCCTGGAGGCTTTCTTTCTTTCTTTCTTTCTTTCTTTCTTTCTTTCTTTCTTTCTTTCTTTCTTTCTTTCTTTCTTTCTTTCTTTCTTTCTTTCTTTCTTTCTTTCTTTCTCTCTCTCTCTCTCTCTCTCTCTCTCTCTCTCTTTCTTTCTTTCTTTCTTTTTTGAGCATCCATAAATCAGGCAATCATTCTCTCTTACTATTAATTCTGAAGGCTGCTGTCTCAGGGAAACTTCTCAGATTGATGTTTGAAAAAAGTAAAGTTCTTTTAACCTTTTGAAGTTGTGCATGGGTCTCAGTTCTTTTGAACTGGGTATCAGTGGCCACTTTCAGCAGCTAAATTGCAGAATTTAGAAACTTCAGTAGCAAAGCCTCTCAAAAATAAAAAAAAACATTTTAGATTTCTGGTGTTAAATGACAGTACCTTTCATAGCCTCAGGGTATCTTCATTTTATCTGACATTTTCGGTCAGTCGCTTTTTGCTGAATAGTATCCTACAGAGGTTTTTTTTTTCTTTTTGATTATTTTTTATCACATACTTTTGCATATGACCTTGTTGTATTTGATCTATCAAATGTTCAAATTCAATGTTAGTTGCTTTTGCAGATATACAGTAGGGGTTTCATCTGACCTTTTTTAATCTTTGGATTCTTTGCATCCCAGTCCAAGGAATGATAAAATAATTCCATATCTACCTGTTTGATGGCTCTGTCAATTGATTAATTCTAACAAATTCATGTGGAGATGGTTCATTTATATTATTAGTAAATCTCATTGGAAAGAAGACACATTCTGATCAGTATATTCATTTCTCCTACTTTACTTTATCATTCCTGAATTCCTGATAATGCAGTTAAGCGCTATGTGATATATTGAGCAAAACCTGTGATAATGTTGCCACAATAGAAGCAATGGCTGATGTGGTACATAGTCTTGAAATGTGACAAAATGTAGCAAAGACAGATGAAAATTTTCAAGAACAAAAATGGAAATTTAAGTGTGATTTATTAGCTGAGAGTGTTTTGCTTGTCTTAATTCTTTCTTTGGGCCAGCTGAGTTGTTTCAAAAGCTGCTGGAATGAACAGTTCTTGAATTTCCATTATACCTTTGATATAAATGGAATGTGAGTCCCACTGAAGTTTATCAGTGTTCCCTCTTGTATGGAGGTCTAGTTCTTTCAAAGGAAATAATATTAGATATATTTCCTACCCAGAAATACATCTTAAAGGACACAAATCTAGAATTAGATTAAAGACATTAGTGGTTCATACTGTATATCTAGAATGCCCGCAACCACAGTGAAATAGAAAGTACTTCCAAATTCATAAAAAAGATATTGCCTTCCATTTTTATTTTTTGGTATGTTTTATTTTTGGCCTCAGGAACGGCATTTTGTTATCATTTATCTGCCATTCCTCATTTCACAAAATCATTTGCTATATTTCATCAGTACCAGTAGGCCTTTGCACTTGGATTTTAGTCATACCAGTTCTTTAGGATAATCTATTATAATACTATCAGTGAAAAAACTAAAATGATAGAATATGTACCTGTATTGCTCAGAAAGGCACTATTTGTCTTTTGTATACATGATCAGCAGAGAATCAATCAGTGAAAACAAAAAAGTGAAATGTATTAACTTGGAGACTAGTGACTGAGCTCAGAGCCAGGCTGATGAAATATTTTGGGTAATGCCTTACCAATAACCACTTTGTCTAGTCTGGTTATTCTGGATAGTATACAAC
The DNA here is from genome assembly GCF_001527695.2 of Protobothrops mucrosquamatus. NCBI lineage: Eukaryota > Metazoa > Chordata > Lepidosauria > Squamata > Viperidae > Protobothrops > Protobothrops mucrosquamatus. The sequence continues at coordinate 286,615 of NW_015387615.1, forward strand.
AAAGTTGTAATATAAAACAGTAATATAAAAAGTACTCATTATATTAAAAAAAATCACAAAGCTAAGATAGAACAGCAGATGTTCAGTGTAATAATGGAGCACAGCAAGGTCTCAACCAATGTTTGCTTGTAGATGTTTCATTACCCAACTAAATAACATCATCAGTGCTATTACATGTTAGGTTTTTATATACAATAGCTTGCCTATATGCAAAGGAGAAGTTGTGTGAGTGAATTCATCTTTGAATGAGGAGGTTGTTCCATTACCTCATAAAGAAGTCTTGGTTTACCCCCTCCTCAAGAAGCCATCAATTGACCCCATTAAAATTGTCCGGTATCTAACCTCCCCTTTTTAGTTAAGGTGATTGAGAAGATGGTTGTGCAGCAGCTTCAGAGGAGTCTTTCAGTTGGGATTCAGACCTGAGTATGGGATGGAAATGGCATTGGCTGGGCTTTTAGTTGATCTCTGGTGAGGGCAGGATAGGGTTTTGAATCCAGCTTTGTCATACTGGACCTCTCGGCAGTTTTTGATACCATCAGCCAAGGTATCCTTCTGGATCTGCTCAAAGGATTGGGTGACGAGGTGACACTATGTTGTTTTGATTCCCCTCTTTTTTCTGGGATCATTTCCCATTGGAGAGGAGACATCAGCCTCTGATATGAGGACTACTGCAGATTCAGTGCCCTTTTTGCTCCTATATGAGCTCATCTATCAGGCCTCAGGCTAGAAATGAGAAGACTATGAATCCTACTCCTGCCTTAGGCATGTAAGCCAATTGGATGACTGAGCCAGTCACTCTCTCTCAGCCCAACTCACCTCACAGGATTGTTATGGGGAAAATAGGAGAAGGAAGGAGTATTAGGTATGTTTGCTTCCTTGAGTTACTTGTAAAAAAAAATAATAAAGGCAGGATCAAAAAAAATCAAGGACTCCGCTTATTTGGAATTTTGCCAGTGCAATTCAGATTTAGGATTAAGATAAAAATATTATGCTTCAGATATCATGAACAAGGTATTACTTACACATTGGATCCATGCTTTTGGTTGTATGTGTAAGGGTGTGTTTTCGAGACACTGCACTGCAGGCTGTGAGTCCTAAAGTGATGATCCTATGGCTATTCCTCTGATTTGTTAGTATATTTGTCCATAAAACTAAAAGTAAGTAGTGAAGCAGAAGCTGATGAGATCCATGATTCTGGATATTTCAATCCTAGGGTATTGGTTGGGTATATTGCATAGTAGTGTTGCTGTGTATTCTTTCACTAGTTCCGGATCTATGAGCGTAAGGAGTTCTGTGACATTGAATGAAATCACAGTTTCATCTTTTTTCTATTTTTCTGGAGGCAGTTTCTATTTTTCTGGAGGCAGAGCATTGATAGAATATTTTTGCTCCTCTGTGACAGGTCCAAGTTTTTTGGTAAGTTATTTGCTTATGATAGGTTTAGAGGAAACCATGTACAGATTAAAAAGTATTTCACATAGGTCAGGGGTAGGCAACCTTGGCTCTTTTATACCCCTGACATAGGTCTATTCAGTTTCTTCAAATTATTGCCTAAAATTCAATACTTTGACCATTTATAGACCTTTGAATTAATTCTAGGACTAAAACTAGTTGAACAGCCTTAGTATTCAAAATGTGAAACTCCATGCACTTAATGAAGTATCTGCATACCTGAAATCCATGTTGGAACATCTGTGAAGGTCCATCTACAAAAGTATTTTTTTAAAAATGAAGCAAGACTAACTATCTTACAATCATCTCAATTTCTTCTTCATTTTCCCCCCATGAGGAAGTTTCTGTATCATTAAAAAAAACTACTTACTTAAAATATTACTTTTACCTACTGAATAGCTATTGAAAGAAAGAATATATATTTTTTATTTCTGAAAAAACAGAACAGAACAGAACAGAACAGAACAGAGTAGAATAGAATAGAATAGAATAGAATAGAATAGAATAGAATAGAA
>NW_015387615.1:290291-294768 GCF_001527695.2 Protobothrops mucrosquamatus
GCCGGGCGGTTATCTGATGACGCGATGAGCGAGGAATAGTAGTTAGTCCTAGCCTCCCTCATCGCCACTAGGTAGGATCTAACGTGTATCCTAACCTGTGTTCGGGCGGGTTCGGTTCGGCTGGCCCTCCAACTGCTCTCTAGGCTTCTTTTCTGACGTTTCATCTCTCTCAGCTCCTCGGTGAACCAGGGAGCCAATCAAGACCTACGTCGGGTCAGAGGCCGCAAAGGCACGACCCGGTCCAATGCTGCGGCGGCAGTTGTCTCCCACGCCGCCGCCTGATTTTCCGCCGAGTCGTGGACTAGATCCTCCGGATATGGCCCAAGCTCCGTCAGGAACCTCTCAGGGTCCATCAGTCGCCTGGGACGGAACCCTCTAGGTGGTTCCGACACCCTGCAGCGAGGGGGAAAGAGACCTTGGAGGTCTTCTAGTCCAACTCCCCGCTCAAGCAGTAGAACCTATACCTATAAAAGATCCATTGTTGTTTCTGCCAAAGAAAAGAAAGAAAAGAAAAGAAAAGAAAAGAAAAGAAAAGAAAAGAAAAGAAAAGAAAAAGAATGTATCTCAGGGTCAAATTATGTGCCACTACTGCAGAATTGTAGAATTATAATAGATAGAATGACCTATTCTAAGAGAACATATCAGAATACTATACATGATATACCTAACACATGGGGTCTCTATTACTAGAGGATTCTCACATTTTAAGGAATTTCCAGAAGGTCACAAGGATCAGGACCATCCTCACTGTGGAGGAGATGATGTTCCAAAGGGCGGGTGCCACAACAGAAAAGGCTCATTTGCCAGGTCCTGTCAGATGGAATTCTTTAGCCCAGGGGAACCCAACCCCCGGTCTGTGGACCAGTACTGGGCTGCAGCATGCCAGCAACTGGGCTGCACAAACAAGCAAAGCCCCATCCCCGGGATCCAGGCAGCACACAAAACCACCCACCCTCTGGTGGAAAAACCTCTCTCCACGGAACCCAAAAGGTTGGGGACCTCTGCTTTAGCAGATGGAACCCACAACTTGCCTCTCCTGCCAGGTAGATGTAATCAGGGAAAGGTCTCTCAGATATACAGTAGAATCAACAGTCATCATAAAGCACAAAACCTGACATCAGAGCAACGTAACACACTTCAACAGTCAAGAGCTCTATAGAAGAACTCCTTCCTGACAGCCTTCTGAAAAATTGCAAGACAAGACAATATCCAGTTCTCAGGAGATAATTCACAAATACATTTCTTATAATTGCTGAGACAAATTCTCCCAAAGCTCCCCTTGGACTATACAAATGTATGATTGAACCCTTTGGGTAAAAACAGCTAGAGCAAAATTTGAAACAGAGAAGCATCAAGTGCCCCTTTTTTTCTGTTTCAAATCCTCTCTGTCTCAAAGCTTCTTGTGCTTAGAAATAGCTACCTACAGGAATTTATTAACTGTAATAATCAGGCCATGATGAGCAGGAATGAGAAAGCTATGAGCATTATTTGACTCTGTATCCCAAAGAGGTCATTTGCTCAGGAAGTAAATGTGAATTTTGGTGAGGAAAAAAGGCTCTTAGCTATTTATATAACCATTTGTAGGAAAATGTTCAAGATAATACTAAAATTGGCTTCCTGTACATCCTTCATATTCATTTCTTATGTGGTTATTCCATTAATCATATTTTTCAGAAATTGGGCCATTCAGTCCCCAGATAAGATAATTGTCTGGAAATAGCACTTATTCCTTTTGATAGACATCTGCTTTTCTTGAGATAATGATACTGTTCCATTACTAAAACCAGAGACTACAGGATATTGTAGATCCAAGCTTCATTCTCGCCCTATAACCAGTATGAGCAACCAAACTTTTTCTTTTTTTCTTTTTTCTTTTCTTTTCTTCTTTTCTTTTCTTCTTTTTTTTCTTTGTTTTCTTCCTTTGGTTTCTTCTTTCTTTCTCTTTCTTTCTTTCTTTCTTTCTTTCCTTTTTTCTTTCTTGTACAGGAATGGATACTGTCTTCCACCCATTCTCATTTCATTGTAAGTCTTACAAAAACCAAATGATTGGTGCACCTGCTTCGTTCCAGTCTAGCAATGTCTCCAGTAATAAATAGACATTTATTTATTTATTTATTTATTTATTTATTTATTTATTTATTTATTTATTTATCCCACATTTATTACTTACTCAAGATGGTAAACGTACATAGTACTTCTTCTTCCTCCTCTTTTTTCCACAACAACCCTGTGAGATGGGTTGGGCTGAGAGAGAAAGTGACTGGTCCAAGTCACCCAGCCAGCTTTCATGCCTATGGTGAGACTAGAACTCACAGTCTCCTGGTTTCTAGGCCAGCACCTTCACTACTACATCAAATTGGCTATCACGGATGGCATGTCTCCTCCCCTCCAATGGCTGGTTATTACTCTGTATGGTCATTTCATCCTAGGTTCTCAGAGAATCAGCCAACTGCCTTTATTTTCTCCTTTCAGTTGCCCCTTAAAGAAGCTAGTAAAGTTTCCTAGCTACCATGTTTTCCTCACCTTTTCTGTCAGCACAGCTTTGTTCCAGTCTTGCATCTCCAAATGAGCACCAGTTCAGCAATTTCTGACCAGGCTGCATCAAGCATACTTTCCTTTGTCTCCTACCCTGTGTCCATTGTTTTGCAAAGGCCAATCTAAGTTATGTGGGTATGATGCTCCAAAGGGCAGGCACCATAGCAGAAAAGATTCTCTTCTAGGTCCCATCTTAGTGGATGGGACCCATAACCTTCCTCTTCTGTTGCATCTGTTGGGACAAGTAGATGTAATCAGGAAGATGTGGTTCCTCAAATACCCCAGTTCCAGGCCATGTTAGATTTTCTAAGTCATCACTAGCACCTTCAATTGCATCTGGAAGCATATTGGTGGCCAATACATCTCAAGAGCAGAGGTGTAATTTGCACTCAGGAAGTACAAATAAATCTCTGTGTTGCCATCAGCTGCAGCTTTTCACTAGTCCATTTCAGAGGTAACCAGAGTATGAATGACTAGCAGCAGAGCGCCAGTCTAGGTTTCTGAACTAAAACCATCGGAGGTTTTATATCCGCAGAACATCTCTTTGCTCTGTCAATGTAACTTTGAAGCAACAATATTACAGTAAGGGAGCAGGGGAGAGAAAGGGGACCCATGACTGTCAAAGTAGAACATTTGGGAAGAGTGTGCAAATATCAGGACAATGAAAGGCAAACAAAGGGGACTACTACTACAGGAGGAGGAGGAGGAGGAGGAGGAGAGGAGGAGGAGGAGGAGGAGGAGGAGGAGGAGGAGCAGGAGGAGCAGGAGGAGGAGGAAGAAGAAGAAGAGCTGTACAGAGGACATCTAGTGAGGGCTGACTTCCCTCTACAAATGGGAAAGGCAAGAAGAAAAGGAATGATGTAGCAGCACCAGCCCTATTGTCAAAACATAGCAGTAATCTTCAGGAAAACAAGCAGCATAGATTCTAGGTTGGGATTGTCCTAAATTTGTTTCATTCTGATTACTTTTATTAGTGAATTCATTTTAGAGAACTTTCATCTTTGGAGTGATCACCTCATTTTCAAACGATAACTTGAGAAGATTTAAAAGTCCAAGAGGTCTCTGGGATATACTCATATCATCCAATCCATTCCAATGTAACCATCGTCCTTCCTGCAATATAATGTACCAACAAAAACGCTCCCAAATTGGATTTTGAGGAAATGATGTTGATTCCTTTATGTTTTTTTCAAAATAATCATGGCATTTATTCTGTGTCACAAATGTCTAGTATTTAGGAGAGAAACTGTTTGATACAGTAATTCAAAGCACTTTTAAATTCCTAGGTTAGGAAAGCCGAGTATCACTTCTTTTACTGAGCACAAAATTATACACCGTAATGAGATAGAGAGAGAGAGTACTATGAATGTGTAGTTTGTTTCATGTCCCTTGGGTGCTTTTTACTGAAAAGCAAATTTGTACTTTTTGGAGTTGCTTATTATATAGTGCAAATGGTATTTAAATTTCAATAAAATTAGACATTCAAGGTGGAAAATTGAGTGTAGTACATGTAAGGGCAATACCTGTTTGTACACACACACACACACATACACACACATACACACACATACCTGCACAGAAACTGAATACACTTGTACAATGCCTAAAACTCTAAATATACTAACTTTGGTGAAAAGCTTACCATTTTACAAAGATAACACAGTTAATATTTCAACTGAATATATATTCCTCTTTCATTTGAATTGCAGTAAAGTACTCAGCATTGCCAATAAACAATACACCAGAAGGGACTTCCGGTGGCAGGCGATTTCGTCGGTCGCAGCTGTTTGCTGCCTCCCGCCTGTTTTGCGTAAAAGCCGGTTTGACAGCCAGCATCAGCTGTCAAACGGCTTGATACCTTTCCCCTGGGCATAAGGGGATAGGTGAGCTGCCCGGGGTAGGAGTTGAGTTCCCGAGTCGTCCTATATGGACGATGTAGGCG
>NW_015387615.1:296183-347635 GCF_001527695.2 Protobothrops mucrosquamatus
GGAGATGGATTGTTTAAGTTTAGAGTTTGGAGTTAGAGATATTAATATTTGTTTACTTGTATTTGAATATTAGCCTAGGTTTGGTTTGGGAAGTCCGGGGGGTGGGGGGATGGGATATAACATTGTGTAATATCTGTGATGTATTTCTTTTTTTTTATGATGAAAACAATAAAATTTTATATTGAAAAAAAAAAAAAAACAATACACCAGAAATATTCTCTACAGAGATGTGTCATTAGAGTTCATTAAATTTCTTGGCTCCACACAAGTTATTTTTTAATTGTGTAAAGTCCAGGTAGCATTTTGTCCCAAGCTTCAATTCATAAAACAAGCATCTTTTATCCCAAGGTACTCAATTAAAAATACTTAGTTGAAACCATAAGACTTAATGATACATCTTTGTTTTTACTATTTAAAGTTTCAGCTTCCTTGAGTTATGATGCTTCCATTCATTTCAAACATTAAATTTCTCTTGGGATACATGATTGCTCATTATGTAAAGGTATTACCAAAAATATTCCTGGAAGGTCATGTGACTCTCACAAGATCCCCTTTCACATTTGATAGGTATTACTTTTTCTTTCCCTATACTGAGTGGCATTATCTACATTATGTTTTCTTATCTGAATAATTCAGAAAAAGCTAGTAACAACCAATGGATCCTTAGTAAGTGAAGATAAGCTTTCTGCATTTTAACCATATACAGAATTGAAATACTAACTGATATAGGAGAAAATCTATTCTGCAAAGGAAATTTCCTGTTCTATAGTACATGCACGCTCCAAGATGGCTCCCATTTAAGTAACTTCCCATTTAAGCTGCTTCTGTCCTGTGCTCAGGTCAGCTTAATTCTAATCTGGTTAAAGAAAACCAGATTGAGACACTCTCACAACAGTTTGTCAAATATTCAATCTGATTTGACTCCCATTGAATTTTTCCTTTGATCCTGTGCGCTCCTCAGGGCTCCCTAGGAATTGTGAATAAAAAACGACAAAATCTTGGATTAAAAAAAAATCTCAGGGAAAAAAAAATCAGGTACTCAGAAAAAGAAATAGAAGTTTGAAAAATAATACTTTGTGATTTGAATTGCTTTTAAAGAAGAACTGGTATAGAATTATTTATAGTCCATGGGGAGCATTGTCTCAGTTGAAGGAGAACCCTTCTTCTGAGAAACAGCCAATGGAATGATGGAATATGCCTGCAGAAAGCTGAAGACCTTAAGCCTAGATAGACAGGGGCACTCAAGATGATATAGTAAGAAAAAATATACTTTGGGAATGGAGAAAAAAAATAAACATGCCTGGAAGTTATTTTGAAGGTGAATCGGAAGGCAACATCATCTGGTTTTGCCCTTCAGAAATGGCTGCCTGCCTATTCTGTGAGAGACAAACAATGTCATGTTAAGAGTAAAGAGTAAAAATAAAAAAGTAATTGAGAATAGCCACAGGTAGAGTGGTCTTCCCTCACATGAGCAAACAGGTTGAAACCAGACAAAACCAGAGGACAGCCAACAAAAAATAATGCTATGAAAGCAATCACCAAGCAGCAAGCCTTACATAAACCAACAACAACCATTGAGCATGAAGAAAAGGAGAGCGGAGGTGATAGATGGCTGCTGGCATGAAATAAAATGTATCCTCTCTCTCTACATAGCCATCTACTGAGTGCTCTGTTTTCCCCTTCCATTACCTGCTTTCAACAGGACTTCTATATTCATTGGTGTGATAGCTTGATCTATCCACACAGAATTGCTTCTGTCCCTTGCAACAGTAAACGTCTTTCCAAAAAGAAAGAAACCTTCCCTGTGGACAATTTCCATTAGAAGTAAAGTGGCATTTGTCATTCCTAAATGGTAAATGATTTTAGAAGCTGTTTTAGCAACATATCAAGATGTTTCGCTAACTTGGCTTCCTGCATCCTCAATAGACTTTCTGTGAGGTGGATTTCTGCCCACACTTATCTGTTTTGCTGTAAGAGTGAAAATCCTGGATGTTAGGATAGGCGAGAAAGGCATTTATGTGTAAAACATGGTGAAAATAAATGCTAGTCAGGAAGGATAAAGATGGAGCTCATATTTATTTCTATTTTCTGGACAATCATTATGAGCAAGAAGAAGAAAAGTCAGGAATCACATGTCTTTATAATCTTTGAGGCAGATTGGGTTTTTTTTCCCCAAAGCAATGGAGTTTGAGCAGCTCGAATGAATATTGATTATTCTAAAATTAAAAACAGATTCATTCTTGTTTTTTTTACTAAGTTGTATATCATACTGTAAAATAATCTTTATACAAGTTGCTGCTGTTACTCCGCCCCTCAATTCCAGACTTAGTTAATTATTTTCACATCTTAAAACAATTTATTAGTTTGCAAGATAAGATGCGTTAGAAATCAGGTATTTGGAGAGGAAAGAGGAAAAAAATATTGGGAGAAAAATGCAGATGTCTCAACAGTACTATGGTCATCATACCTTATGAGCTTCCTGGAGAAATGGAGTCAAACTGTTGTGCTACCACAGCGGTTCTCAACCTATGGGTCGTGACCCCATTTGGGGTCGATCGACCATTTCACGGGGGTCGCCAAGCAAGGCTGTCTGCCATTTTTCCCCTTTTCCGGCAGGTGTCTTACCTTCCTTGAGCTGGGCCAGCTGGTGGTCGGCCTGCTCCGTCTCTGCCGCTTGCCAGCTACGCCTCGGCCGGCACAGGGGGCGGAACCACGCATGTGCGGTGCTCCCCGGCAGGGAAAGTCCTCGACTTACGACTGGTTGCGTAGTCCTCGACTTATGACCAGTTTAGTCCTCGACTTACGACCAGTTTAGTCCTCGACTTACGACCGGTTTAGTCCTCGACTTACGACCGGTTGGGGGTCGCGGCATTAAAAAGGTTGAGAACCACTGTGCTACCATGACAGGATACTTAGGCCCCAAACAGTAGAAGGAGTAGGAGGATGAGCATCTAATGAGAATTTTAAAATAAATCAAGATGGCAGCACAGCTATGAAATTGAAGGCCCACCTCTTTTTAAAGTGCAGTTTACATCAAAAAGGGGAAAGGATTTCATTGTATGATCATAGCTGCAATCTGATATTCCTGCACATAGCTATGAGCATGAAACTCCCCAAACACTACAGGGTGACTTTCCACCTTCTGATATAAACTAATGGGCATTGCTATCTAAAAAAGAGAGTTCATAAAAAAAGGACTTTTGGGAAAAAAAAATGGCAATACAGTTTATCAGTTTGACATCTTCAGCTACATTGAGTGGTTTTAATGTTTGTCTTTTTAGGAAAAAAATGTTGTAAAGAAACATGGAAGACTTCTTTATTGCTTGCATGTATTTTAATCTAACCATTATTCATGGTCTTAGTGGCAATAGTGGAGAATAACTTAATTAATGAGAAGATTATATCCAAAACTTGGAAATAAATTTACTATGCCTGCTGCCCAAACAATATTTGATTTCTGTTCCATACCAAACCCCCATCTTCCAAATAAAGGTTTTTCTGTTTTTTCATAAAAGTGCTTTCCATTTTCCTATGTCATTATCAGGATGTTTTAGAATTTATTTTTGTTGCTTTAGTTTAGAATTTCCCTTGTTATGCAAAGTGTCTCAGAGCTCTATACTTTCCCCCTTCTATCAGTCTCCAATTTTGCTGTGAAAAACTGTATATGTGATAGGCTCCAAAAACCAAGGACAGACAAACTTCTAAGCAGTTCCTTTTATTTTTCCTCACTTATAGACAAATATATTTCCAAACTAATGCAGACTAATGACATCAAGATTTATACTCTGAAAACTCCTAGGAAGGAGCTGTCTCAATTCTCTTCCTCCCAAAGTTCAAACTTTGCTATCTCTTGCTATTCTGGAATACACTCCCTCCCTCCTGAGAAACTGGGTTACATTCCATCACACTTTCTATTCCACGTTTTTCTAGCATTCTGAGTTCAAATGTAAAGAAATCTTATGGAAGAAATTTCCTTATGATGTCTTCTCCTAATCTTTAACTGAAATATGGGAGGTTGCCAGAAAAAAAAAACCCACTCAAACATCCCATTTTTAGTTGCTCATTGAATTTGTAAAGCAATTTATTTTCTATCGAATGAGGGGGGAAAGGGTGTATAACTAATTACCAAAGAGGCAGAATGCTTAAGCAAAGGGATTGGATACAATTAGACATTCTTCATACAATCTTTAAACAGAAGCTTCGAAAGATGTAGGTTAGATAATGAGCTTGTCTATTGTATTAGAAAGGAAGCTGGGTGTGCTGAAGGAGATCCCAGGGAAAAAAAGAAAGTGGAGCATTGTGGTAATTTTGGTTTTCAGAAGCAGGGGGGTATTATATGAAATAGTTTCAAGGATGCTTCTTTCAAAGCATTATCAAAAGGTCAAGCTTTGCAAAGCCCTACCAGATTTTGTTAAGGGTGTTCCCCCCCCCCAAATGAAGGCAAATGAAGGTGATCTTCTTTTTTGCCACCTGCACTTTTTGCCACCTGCACTGGGGTAAACTGTACAATATGCAGTTTTATGATTCTATAGATTTCTAACCATGTCTTTCTTAAACTCTTTCCTGACTTAAATTATCTAATCATGTGCTCTGGTTTTCACAATTCCATTATTAAAGCAAGTTAATTGGAGGGTTGTAGAGGCAGGCAATCTGAAGACTATGCAGAAAGTTAATAGTTGTTATGTTGTTGCTATTTTAATGCCCCATAAACACATCATGGTTCTGTTGACTTTTAGTGGCTGAGGTTAAAAATCTATTTCCAAACATGGCATTTTAATCTTCTTCTTTTCTTTTCCATGACAGTGAATTTCCAATACATCAAGTCATGTTGTTGGCATGGGCTAAAATTTGGAATAAAGAAGGAAACTGAGAAAGACAGATGGTTTGTACTTTATAAAATCCCAATGAAAGTATTAGTCACACATGACATAATTCCTAATCTCTTCTTTAAGGATTGGAATAGTTTTCATAGTTGGCTTTCATTTCATACATGAAATTAGCCATCCCTTGTTGGTTCCCCCTTTTTTTTCTTTCTAAATACTGTATTGTACTATAAAATTGAAAACAGCATACTTTTTGGCAATATTTATAAGACTGCAAGATATTTTGACATTAATAGAGTTCACAAACAGCCACAAACTCATTCATTGCAATTTCCTTCTAGCTCTTTTAGAGTTTGCTAAAATCAGCTTTCTTCATGTTGGAAGTTAAATAACTTTCTGTCTTCTTTTCATCACTCTCAAAATATCACTTTGGCCATTTCCCAATAGTAGTCAAACTGTTCTTTATAGTTTTCCTTAAGAGAGTACAGAAAACATTGGGTGTAATCTAACAAAATGAAATTCAATAGTGAAAAAAGTAAGGTTCTACATTTAGGCAAGAAAAACCAAATGCATAGGTATAGTATAGGTGGTACCTTGTTCAATAGTAGCAACTGTGAGAGGGATCGTGGATTCCTAGTGGACAATCATTTAAATATGAGCCAGCAGTGTGCTGCAGCTGCCAAAAAAGCCAAATACGGTGCTAGGCTGCATTAACAGAGGGATAGAATCAAGATCATGGGAAGTGTTAATACTAATTTATAATGCATTGGTAAGGCCACACTTGGAATACTGCATCCAGTTTTGATCACCACGATGTAATAAAGATGTTGAGACTCTAGAAAGAGTACAGAAAAGAGCAACAAAGATGATTAGGGGACTGGAGGCTAAAACATATAAGGAACGGTTGCTGTAATTGGGTAAGTGTAGTTTAATGAAGAGAAGGACTAGGGGCAGGGCTTTTTTTCTCATAGAACGCCCAGAACGGAGTTCCGGCACCTTTTTTGGATGGAATCTTATAGGGTAGGCAAGGCGGGTTATATAACGTGTGTGAGTTTCGGCACCTTTTTTTTTTTAGAAAAAAAGCACTGACTAGGGGTGACATGATAGCAGTGTTCCAATATCTCAGGGGTTGCCACAAAGAAGAGAGAGTCAAGCTATTCTCCAAAGCACCTGAAAGCAGGACAAGAATAGCAATGGATGGAAATTAACCAAAGAGAGAAGCAACCTAGAACTAAGGAGAAATTTCCTGACAGAACAATTAATCAGTGGAACAACCTGCCTCCAGAAGCTGTGAATGCTCCAACACTAGAGGTTTTTAAGAAGAGACTGAAATGGTATACGGTTTCCTGCCTGAGCAGGGAGTTGGACTAGATGACCTCCAAGGTCCCTTCCAACTTTATTATTATTATTATTATTATTATTATTATTATTATTATTACTACTACTACTACTACTACTACTACTACTACTACTACTACTACTATTAAAATCCATTCATTTTCTAATCACTAGAAAAGAAAGAGAAATGGCTAAAATGATCTAATCAAGGCCTAGCTTTGTGAAAATTCAGTAAAGAAAGATTCACAATATTTGCCTAATGGATCTGGTATTAACTGCTCCATATCCAGAAGATTCTAGGGTTGGTGATTTCAAATGTTAGGTCTCCTAAATTAAAAAAAAGGGAGAAATGATAAAAACATCATCAACTGTCAATTCAGAAATGGGATTTGGGCTGTAGAAAAATAACAACAAAACAGATCCATTTCTCCAGAGGGCACATAATGCCAATAAAAGAAAGAACTAAGCAGCTTAAAGCCTAAGGAGAAAAAGAACTAAATTTATCAGCACTGCAAAGTCAGCCTGGAACAACTGATACTGAAGCATGTAAGAAACAATTAACCTGTCTTCCAACCACAGTGGGAGGAATTTACTTCTGCAAATATTGGCACCACATGAGAATAGTAAAGCTGTGGAACATATAAAAAGAAGTCATGTGGACAGTATCTGGACTCTGGAAGAACAGGTTTGTACCCTGTATTTGAAGTACAATTGAAATAGGGTCAGATTCACATAGAATTCAAACAACGTGTTGAGAAACCCTAGCTTATGATAAATGAGCTTTTGTTGCAACTTGTTTCCTCTCTATAAGTACGTTCCTCTCCTTTGACTTACTGAAGAAAGAACAAATGGCAGGTTATCAGGGCACCCAATTCAGTCCCAGTTTACAAATCAGACACATTAATAACTTTTCATTTGATTTGTGTCTTATGAAAACGACCAATGACTCCTGACTTCTATGCTAAAAATAGAGTTTTCGGAGAAATGTTCCTATATTAATTAAACAAAATATCTGAATTCTAAAACTAGTACCACCAAGAAAACATGAGCTGGCTGATATGCTTTTTTGCTAAAGGAATATTTTCATATGCATAGGAGTATAGGTGCCTTAGGACTCCACGTCAAGCTTCATAAATTCTATTTATATTCTTGTCCAGGAAGTATATAATTATTTACTCTGTAATAGATGCATGGAAAATGTATGTGTTTGTGTGGGTTTATCTTTAGTTGAAGAGCCACAACTGACCATGGATTTCTGTTTCCTTCTCAGCTTCCTTTCTTCAATTTATTTAGTATTGCTCTGCATTGTTTACAATTTCTAAGTCATGAGCCAATTAGAAAAGGGTGCAATTTTAAAAAAAAATCTTCTTCCTCTTTCTTCTCATCATTTCAACATCACAGGACTAAAGAAGACACAAGAATAAAAAGATTCCCACTGATTACCATCAGCAGAAATTTATTTTTTTTTTAAAAAAATAAAATCTGAAGGTCTTGCTAAAAGCAAATTTAGAAGTTTAGTGGATCTGAACTTGTTTTTTCTTTGATTTTTAAAATGTTCAGGCCAATAATGGATTCAGCATATTAGTGTTTTGTCTCCTTTGTGCCTTCCAGAATGGCTTTGTAAATCAATCTTATATTATACCCATCACATTTGGGCCTTCAAAACTTTTGTTTCTGTAAATCCAAGCAATATGTAGGGCCTTTCCCCACTGCTGAGTTGAAGTGCTCTCCATCTATCTCTAAGTTGGCAAAAAAACTACACAGGCGTGAAATTTGCTGCCCCAATTGCCAATCTTTATCCTGTCTCTCTTGCCTCTGTTCTGACTCACTGATGGATTGTTCTGTCCTGATTATGCATGTGAAACATGTGATAGACAAAGCAACGGATTGAACCCTCTGGCTTGGCTGCCTTCCTTCTCTGCAAGTCACCAGTCTGCAAGACAATCTCCGGCAGGAATAAGAGTGCAGCAGGAATGCAGTAAGCCTGGCTGCCTTTCTGGGCATTTTCTTGTGGCCTTCCTGCTACACTTCATCCCAGCGTAACATAAAGTTGATGGGTGGGTGGTGGAAATTTATCAGTGTCACAAAACTGAGTCACAAACCACACTTTCCATCTGGGATTTTTGTCTCCCTCATTTCTTTTCTTTGTATAGTCAACAAAAGCCAAATGCCTGATTCCTTCATCCTCTGTTCAAGAGACAGTGGGGAAAGTTTCGTTATTTTGTGCTAAACTGGTAAAAACTTTAGAGCCCTCTGAGTTGTCGGGCACTATTGAACAATTCTGATAGTGTGACCTGCTTTTTAGGAGCAGGGGAGCAGGTGACATACCTGCAACAATCTGAAATGGCCTCTGGGATCCCACCTACTAGCCACTGAGTGGATAGTGAAGCATAACAGATTCAATACACCTTAATTGTCATTGAACACTATGGGCTTCAGGGGAGGGAACACTAATATCAATTCAGCCAAGGGCCACTGCTTCACTCATGGATTGAGGCTAAGATGTCATGAGAACAACACAGAAAAAGAAATGTTACCAGTGCTTATTTGTGCTATTGTTCGGTGCAAGTGCTAGGTGTTAGCAACAGAGACTTCGGTTAAGACAATGGAGAACTGCCATACTACTGCATATGGCTAATAAATTATATTTGTTTGCAATAAATCACTCTCAGTTCACTATTCCCCCTCCCACCTACCAGTTACCATCCATTCCCAAAGAATGCTGGCATTCTCACCACATACCTGTATCCAATTCTATTTTAAAAGAAATGAAGATCTTTCTTCCTAGTATCTATAAAGGAACTTAGAGCTGATTTTTAAAGAAGGTATGAGAAAGATATTAAGGGAAGGGCTTGGAGAAGGGATTCACTTTGTTTAGTACAAAATGGAGAGAAAATTGATATTAGCTGTTCAGGGTAATCCACCTCAAGAAACAGGCACTGCAGATATTTCAGGAATGTTACTTTATTGTTTCGAGGCAAAATAACAGAATTTTGGAAGCCTATCCAAATTATTTCTTCTCTTTTCTTCTTCTCCCAGTCAAGGCAGGTTTGGTTTACGTTTCCTTTTTATATTTCCTTCAAGCTCTAGGCTCTGCAATTGCTTGTCCAATCCCCCTTAACAACTCCTATTTTCCTCAAAGTCAGCTTTGAATTCACTTCTGCACCAAAGATGACAATATATCTGTTATATTGATGATAATAAATGAATTACAGGATTTATTAATAAAAAATGAATATTGGCAGCCCCCCCACAATGTAAACCAAACCTGCAAAAAATTCCATGGAAGTCTAAAACTAATTCTATTAAAATGGACTATTATAAGAGAATTATGCAAGTTTAATTATGTTTTATCTCCTTCTTTTCTTTTATATTGATGTCACATATTTAGGAAGGAAGGAAGGAAGGAAGGAAGGAAGGAAGGAAGGAAGGAAGGAAGGAAGGAAGGAAGGAAAGCTTTAACTAGAATTGCATTGGCACAATGGAAGAGACAGCCTCTTCTACTGTGTTTCTTCCTCCACTTTCCACTGTTGCAGTTATGTTCCTGCATACAATATAAATAACAATGGCGGCAAGCTTCTATGTAATCCATCACTGATGGCTGATACTTCTACTATTGTTTCTGCATTTTTCATTTCATATTTTTATCTGCTAGAGAACCTGTGTACTACATTAATTCAACTTTGACAGCCCAGCTTCCTTTAATAAAACAGGTTCCACTGCAAGTAAGACAGGAGAAGCCAAGCACAACATGCTAATAAAAGTAAATACAATTATTCTTTGGTCCAGAGCTGGCCCTGTGACGAGGCTCAGTGAAGAGAGCCACCTCAAGCAGCAGACGTTGCAAGACAGAGTAGGATAGCCAATTTCTCTATCCCACAGTCTCTAATCTAGTTTTGTTTTGTTTTTACCTGTTGGATGCAGTCCACTGACAAAGATTCAGTTTCCATTCTAGTTACTTAATATACATGGAAGGGAGAGGGTTGCCATCTTGGTCCAAAATTGCTTTGTTCTGTTTCTTAGTTTGTTTTTACAGGAAAAAATACATAATTGTACCTTATTGAAAGACATTTCAGTGATACCCATTGGATAATAGAATCCTCTTATGTAATACTAGATAACCCATGCCCCATTGTGTCATTGTTTCAGAGGTATTTCCTTACCTAAACTGGGCAAGAAAGCAGTGGAACTAGGACCAATTTTCAACCTCCTGTTGGCTTCCCCACTGAGTTTCCTCATAGGGAAGCTGGCAGGGAGCATTGAATATCTTCTTTCTTTCCTTCCTTCCTTCCTTCCTTCCTTCCTTCCTTCCTTCCTTCCTTCCTTCCTTCTTTCCTTCCTTCCTTCTATCCTCCCTCCCTCCCTCCTTCCACCCTTCCCTCCCTAGAAATTCTGCCAGTTTCCCCATTTATTTTGCTTATGAGAAGCTTGTATGGAGAGAGTCAGTCAGCACAAATTTGCAAGTCCAAGGCCAGCAAACAGTAAGTGGTGAGGGAGTGGAGAAAGGGATGGGTAGAGTGGCAATCCTTTGTTCTGAGACATTGAAACTGAGGATCCTATGAGTACAGCAGCAGCCCAGCAGTTGAAGCAGCTACAACTTTCCTAAATTTCATTATTTTTTGCAAACATGGGTCCTGGATTTTGAATGTATTCTAAGCTAGCCCATTTCTGCTACCTTGGTTCAAAAATTATTGCCCTATGATGGCACTGTTTCTCCCAGTCAAAGGCTATAGGAATGAAGATTTTAGTATTATATAGATTGAAACAATAGATAAAAGTGAAATAATGCACAAACAAGTGAATTCATTTAACTGAATTAACTTATTTGATTTCCAGAGCTAATNCAGCTGACTATGCCGAGGCGCCGGTAACCACAGCCACTCAGTCTTGGACGGGTTGAGCCTGAGTCTGTTCCTCCCCATCCAGACCCTCACGGCCTCCAGACACCGGGTCATCACGTCAAGGGCATCGTTGGGGTGGCCCGGAGTGGATATGTACAGCTGAGTGTCATCAGCGTACTGATGGAAATCCACCCCAAAGCCATGAATGATCTCCCCCAGCGGCTTCACATAAATATTGAACAGAAGCGGAGAGAGGACCGACCCCTGTGGAACCCCACAAGTTAGGGGCCTTGGGGTCGACCTCTGTCCCCCTGCCAATACAGACTGCGTACGGTCAGTGAGGAAGGAGGAGAACCACCGCATCACAGTGCCTCCCACTCCCAACCCACCCAACCGCCGCAGCATGATACTGTGGTCCACAGTATCAAAAGCCGCTGAGAGGTCCAAAAGAACAAGGACAGAGGATTAACCCCTGTCCCGGGCCCTCCAGAGATCATTTACCAACGTGACCAATGCCGTTTCTGTGCTGTACCCCGGCCTGAAGCCCGACTGGAGATGCAAATAAACAGGACATAGTTTAATTATTTGTAAATAAATAGGACAGGTGTATTTCAGATCACAATTTCAGCATGATTCTTCTCTCATCTTACTTAAACTCCTTTCCATGATGTATTAAATTATTTTAAATTATTGTTGTCACATATTACAGGGGATGTGTGTCTTTCTGTTTAAACATGATATATGTGTGTGTGTGTACACGTGCACGCGCACATATGTGTATGTGTTTTCATACATACATAATAACCTTGAATCTTTTTCAGTGGAAGTACCACAGGTGTAGTTTTTCACACCAACATCTAAAATTGCAAGGTTTGTATGTAGTGGGAAGTAATCATGAACCCAAGCCTTGTAATCAGCCTTACAATGTGTAAAAACTACAAGTCAGAGAAAATTGTAAAACAGCTTCTGAATACAATATAATTAACATGATTCATAAAACATTTTGCTTTGTTGCATTGAATAAAGCTTGGCTGGTGGTACAAAATATGAGGCTTATATACCCTTTCCTTTAAACCTCTACTTGTGACAAAATGAAATAAGAGAAAAATATTTTTTTTATTTCTTTTTAGTTTTGCATTTTGATTAAGGCACAGTAAAAATCAGGGAGACACAATAATCAATTTAAAAAATCAGCCAATAGAATAGTTTTAACTTAAGTAAACCAATAAACAGATATTTACAACTAAGATCAAACTAACTGGTTCTCTGCTTTGCCTTCCCTGCACCTTAGTCGGGGTGGGCTGCTTGGGGGGATTGGCTAAGGTGGGGGCAGGAGGTCCCAGCAGGGGGGGAGCTCCTGGTTGCGGAATTGCTGGAGGTCCCATTTGGAGGGCAGGAGGGTACAGATGGGAGGGCTGCAGGAGACTCAGACTGGGATGGGTGCAGGAGGGTGGGGGTCAGCAGGTCCTGGCTGTGGGAAGGCGAGGGGGCAGGAGGGTGGGAGGGCCAGGGTGTCTCTGTGGAGGAAAGCCGCCCGCCCACCAGCTGAGCCTCTCATCCACACTGCAGTCACATAGGATTGCGTAGAAGGGGTGCCAGGCAGGGGGCTGGAGAGGATCAGAGCTGCCACTGTCTCCCTTCCACAGCATAGCCCCATTGGCATGGGCGGAGATGGCCCTGGGATGGCTGGAAGGGGGCCGTCTCCCGGCCCAGGCCCCATCCACTTGGTGGCTCTGATGGGGGCGGTGGCTGCTCCTGCTCCTGCTGCTCCAAGCCCCTCGACTGGCCAGCCACACAGGGAGGCAGGAGGCGGAGGTGCAGCCAGGGCTCTGGAGCCACCTCGGTTGCCTGCTGGCCACAGCCGACC
Organism: Protobothrops mucrosquamatus; assembly: GCF_001527695.2. Classification (NCBI taxonomy): domain Eukaryota; kingdom Metazoa; phylum Chordata; class Lepidosauria; order Squamata; family Viperidae; genus Protobothrops; species Protobothrops mucrosquamatus. The sequence goes on from NW_015387615.1 coordinate 309,053, forward strand.
ATGCTTCAGCAGCCCGATGAGGCAGAGGATCTTGCACACCAGCTGCCCAGCTATATGGGGAAGCAGCGCCAGGGCAACATGCAGAGCTGGCCAGGAGGAGGTGGTGCAATGATCCCTGCATTGCCAGGCCCAGCCGGCAGCAACTCTGGAAGTGAAGCTGTGCTGCCCATCCTCATGCCGGTCAGGTAGCTGCGAGGGAAGGTAGGCTCTGGCACATGCCCACCCCTTGTTGCTGCCGCCCTGCATCATCTCGTGTGCACCTCCAGTGCCTCGCAGCCATCTCCCTTCCACAGTGCAGCATCAACAAGGGCAGGGGCGGGCCGGAGGCATGCAGGGGATGATGTGGAGTGGAAGCAGTGAGGGATGGGTGCAGCCAGAACACGCTTTCCCCTACTGCTGCCCCCACCAGCATGAAGATCGGTGGCACAGCTGCTGCTGGCTGGGCCTGGCAATGCAGGGATCACCACTGCACCTCCTCCTCCTGCCCAGGTGCTGCTGACTGATGATGCTGGGCAGCCAGTGTGTAAACTCTGCTGCCTCATTGGGCTGCTGAGGCAGGGCTGGCTGTGGCCAGCGGGCAGCCAAGGTGGCTCCAAACCCCAAGTTGCCCCTCACCTCTACCTGCTTCCCTGAATGGCCAACCGGTCAAGGGGCTCAGAGTAGCAGGAGAAGCAGCAGCTGCCACCCCTATCAGAACCGCTGAGTGGACAAAACCACTGAATGGACAGAACCCCCTTCTTGCCACCCTGGGGCTATTTCTGGCTGTGCCAATGGGGCTCTGTGGCTGGTTCGCCATGATGCAGGATAGCGCCTCTTATGTTTTTGATTACAAGTGTTACCTTCCTCAATCACATGGTCTCCCTGAAAGCTATCAGTTCTAACACCAGACACAGGTAGTTGGAGAAAAAATAGTAAGTTGCCATTTGATACCTGACTTCTTCCTTTGGAACCAAAATTAGTCGGGAGTTGGCTGAAGAGAGGAACGGTCAGGGTTCTGCCTGTTTTATTTTTAATGAAATGGAGCAGGCTGCGTTGTTAATAGCCTGCTGCATAATAAAGCAGGCAGAACCACAACTGTCCCTCTCTTCAACCAGCTGCCCGCTAACTCACCGAGGTCCCACGTAGCTGGATGCATCCCGGCATGGCTGGTTTCCCTCCCCCCGCAGTCCTGGCCCTCCTGGCCTTGCATGCTCTCCTTTTCATGGGCATGACTCACTGCAGCACCTTCTCAGCTGTCAGCCGGCTGTCCAGCTCAGAGGCAGCTTTTCTGAACTTCTGGTAGCGGGCAAGGAGGGGGCTGCTTTTCATCTTCTCCTCCAGACGGTTTCAGCAGATCCCCCCTCACCTGCCCACCCAACCTTTTCCATTTCACTCCCCTTCAGAGCCCTTTTCACAGCTCTGCCCACACAGCACTCGAGCTGGAAAGCATTTCTCTGCCACCGTGGAGCTGGAAATCTTGCCCCACCCACCACCGCCCAAATGCCCTCACTTCCCAAACTATTTTTTTCTAACCTTCTTTCTAGCTCTTCCGTCACTTCCTCCACTGCTGTGTGATCTCGTGAAGTTTGAATTGATTGAACTTTTTTTTTAGTCCCACAAACTTCTTTTGTTTGTGGAACTGCCCATGGTGGTGGAGGAAGTGACGGAGGACCACGTCAGAGCTGGAAAAAAGGTGTCACATGGGTCCAATTGGAAGGGGGGGCATTTCTGCCATGCATCAACCGGTTCTCTGAACTCAAAAGAAATTAGCTACCAGTTCTACCAAACCAATGGGAACTGGCTGAATCCCACCACTGGTTCTGCCTAATGGAACACAAGGAACAAACAGAATAAAAATAAGAAAACAGAGCCTCATGGTATCATGAGAGTAGTGGGGAAGATCTAGAAGAGCCCAAGAGGAATTGTTCTAGACTAAAATCAGGAGGTGGAGGGAAAACTGGGAACAGATGCAAGTCTTCTAGGCATGAAGTAGGTATGGTATGCATCAATAAAGAGTCTCTGTCAGAAATCCCTACATGCTATGAACACTCATCAAATGAAAAAGACAGAAACCCTCTTGTACAATCAGTAAGTGAGTCAGCTGAACATCAGTTAAGATCCTTTTTAAATACTTTTAACTCATTGTATTAGAAAATGCTAATGCAAAGATTAAAAAGTAATATCAACTAAAAAATGAAATGGAAAATAGAACATACAGAAAAGAAAAATAGAAAGAAAATATAGAAGAAAAAACTAAGAAAAGAAATAATGACTTCCTCTTTTATCACATGTATAAACAATTTGAAACTTACCACCTTCTCTTAAAATAGAACAAATGATCTCTTATGCCCAGAGTTATCAGAGATAACAACATATATATTTTAACCTTGATCAAGTAAACCAACTTTATATTCCTACGGTTTATTTTTAACAATCTTTATCTTTAGTCTCTTCAAATAGTATCCTAAAACTTGAGGCTGAAGCAGAGAAACTGGGACAGCCTGGGGCCACTGGAGACAACTAAGAGGAAAATAAGCTAATTTCAGTTTTGGGTAAGCCTTTAAATAAGAACTGAGTAACTAAAACAAGAATGTTCCCTTCCCAATTTGATCATCCAGGTGGCAAGCTGTGATGTTTATCAAGGCATGTTTGTATTAAGCAAGGGTCAATGTACAAATAAACTTCCCAGAAGTGTGAATAATATCATCTTGCAGCTATATTGTTGTTGCTGTTGTCTCTGGAATGAGAAGAGAAGAAATTACCATCAGTCAGATTGTATCCAGGCAATGCTATGTCTCATCTATCTGCATACAAGCCTTCTATTTATCTAGTGAATACCATGACTTATTACTTATTTTCAAATGTTTCTGGTCACACTTCAAAACCAAGTTATTTTAGGGTATCCTACAAATGTTTTAGATGCCATTTTTAACTTACAAATTAAAGACAGCAGCTAGAAATCTGCTGTATGTGCCAATCAAAACTTTTGGGCTCGCTCTCTCTCTTTTTCCCTGTCTCTCTTTTTTTCTTTCGCTCTCTTTGTTGGAATATATTTCATAGCAGATGAGAAAACTTTGTTAGAAAGATTGTGCCATCACTGACTGGTGGTCTATAACAAAAAGGCAGGAACAGGAACAGGATGTAAGCTAGCTTGCTTTCGATTTGCAAGTGTTTTTCCATGTACATGAAAGCCATTTCCATTACCCAGAGCTGATGTAAAAAAAAGCTGCTAAAAGCTGGAGCATGAGCTTCTAGAGAAACTTGTGACAAACGTTAATTGAATAAGGTCTGGTCCAACACTCTTTGTGCATTATTGATAGCATTTCTCTCTCCACTCTTGAAAAGAATATGTTCCTGCCTCCAAAAGGAAGCCAATGAAAACTGGTAGAATGTGTATCCGCCGCAGTATACAATGGGAGGAGCAGCTGTTCTTTGGAGAAAAATCAGGGAGGGGGGGAGGCGTCAAGGAAAGTGTCTTGCTGCAACAAAATTAAGCAAACATATGTCTGAAGGGATGGGTTATGCAAATGACGCCCATCTTTCAAGGTAGCTAATTGGACATGCCAGTGGCTTTCTTGATGGAAAAGAGTAGTTATACCATGGGCAGCAGTTTGTCCTGCAGGAGCCTGCAGTCATAATGGCACACTTGTTGTCTCTGCAGCAAAACAAATGAAGCGTCAGGTGCCATCTTACATTAATAGCCTAGGGCATAAACTGCTAGAAAACATGCTCCTTTGCCAGCCTTTGGGCTCCCTTCAGAAGTAGTTTGCATGCCGTTCATTCACATATGCTTTATTACCGAACAGCCATTAATATTATGACAGAGCAGAAACCTACAGCTTTCCAAGAGATGGGCAAGTATAAAGAAAGTCTAGGATAAAACAGAATATGCTCAGTATATACTGTATTGTATTGATCAACATGGAGAGTATGCTTGGTAATCACCATAAATGGAACAAATGAATGTCCTTTTGTTTGTGTAAGTTATTAAAATAAAGTCAGTTCCATTTCTTCCCCCATATGAGAAGTCGGTCATTAATAATACATAGCAGGCAGTCACAGGAAGAACTAGAAGATCAAACCTCTTCTTGGTATTCAGTTCACCAGCATCTAGTCTTTTAGAAGATTAGTTTTATAAATGTATTCAGCAGCGGTGTGAAAATCGTTACTTTTGGAAGTCTAACACATTTACAGAAAAGCCATTTAGAAGATTCCATGGGATCCTTTACAGAGTCACTGATCTCAGATAACAGCTACAAAATGCGCTTCTTCACGAATGCAATGCTATCGGAGAAAGTGAATAACAAAATTCTCAAGACTCTATTAATCTAATAAAGCCAGTTCATACCTCTTGTAGTAGACAAGATCATTATTTATCCCCATCATTTGACAATAAATTAGTTTGAATTGTTAGCTGTTAGGTTGTTAGCTGCTTTGAATTCTGTGAGCAAAGAATGCAGCCAAATTGCTTTTTATTATAGCAACGGTTGTTTGAAATTGCATCGCCAAGTAAACCTTTATTTTCTGCTGTAAAGAAAATGATTTATTCAAATCAGCTGGAGTTCTACAATGAATATATTTATCACTTTACACCAAGATCTGGGTGTTTAAATAATCGATGCTGAAATTTTGAACCAGGGGGGGTGGTAAAAAAAATATATCAAACCCAACACATAAAATGCTTAAAATGCCTTCCCCATCGGCAGTCTCAAGTCCTTACAAAAGTTTATTAGCTACATGCCTGTGAGTATGGAATTTGTAGCAAATAATTAAAATTTTATTGAGCAATCTACGTAGCAAATAGCTATCAGCAGAAAACATCAATCAATAAGGATTCATTCTTTTGATATATTATGGATCAGTTATTTACAGTATTGTCCCAGATCATAAGAATCAATCTCTCTTCCAAGAAAGAAAGGAAAGGAAAGGAAAGGAAAGGAAAGGAAAGGAAAGAAAGAAAGAAAGAAAGAAAGAAAGAAAGAAAGAAAGAAAGAAAGAAAGAAAGAAAGAAAGAAAGAAAGAAAGAAAAAAGGACCATTATTTACAATTGAAAAAAGTATTAAATAGGTTTCTAGACCAATTTTTGAAAATATTAACAAATATCCTGAGGTCCTCAAAAGCTTTCTTTCTCTGTATTCCAGAATTGGTGTTGCAAAGCAAACCTTTATGAAGAAGGCATTTTAATGAACATGGAGAAGAGCATTATCCTAGCAAATTGAGGGAATAGCTAGAATGAGAGAGTGTAGCAGTGACAGTAGTATATCAGACATTGCATTCAGGAGAAATTTATATTTATTTACTTGCCAGGCTTATAGGCTGTTTAAATCTCTAAATAAGATTAAAATTATAAACCTGAAGAATCAAATCATATTAAGATTTTTTTTTCTTAACTGATAGATCAAATGAAATGGTAGCTGGATGGGAGTGGGTACAATCTATCCAACAGTTAAAAAAAATAACTGCTAAAATAAGACAACCTTGTTGAAATACATATTCCATCCATCTTTGAAATGAGAAAGGAAAAATGCAAATGACTTTTCTGAGTGTCACAAATAGTCTGAAGTTTTAGAAATTTGCAGTCCATTAGCCTGGTTTTCAGATAACGTTGGGTGATCAACAAGAGTCTGTGCAGTTCAAGAAGAAGAAGTAGAAATTCATATTGGAAAGTGATGCTATTAGCTTTCCATTCACTTTCTCTATAGCATTCAAAATAATATAGCCAATTATTTCAGTACCAAATAATGCTTTACCATTATAACATAACTATTTTTTTTAGATCCTTTTCTGGGACAATATGGCATTACTCTGATACTGAACCTTAGAAGCCTACCGGTATCATAGATGATATTATTGCTGTATAGAATGCCAAAACATGTCATTTCATTCTCCAATGAAATAACAAGCACTCTGGAGAAAAATAGTTGTAAAATTATTATAAACATCATAATTAAACATAATTTTGATTATAGTGCTATTATCCTTCTGAGTTGCCTGCTGCTTTTCAATATTCCAGCTTTGGCTGTATTACACTGAGATATATCAGCAAAGATGTTTATTTACTTTACAGCAGAGGTCCCCAACCTATGGGCTGCAGTCTACTATCAGGCGGTGGCCTCTTGTCCATCGGGCCGTGTGAGTGGCTGGCCAGTGCGCGCACACATGTGCGTACACTTACCCCCCTTGAGCTGGCACTAGCCTCACTGTGAGCCTCATGTGGGCGCTAGCCTCACCGCGAGCCAGCACTAGCAGCCCCATTTGCCACGCGCACATGCTCGCAGCCCTGTTCACGCACATGCACAGTCACATTTGTGTGTATGCGCATGCATGCATAAAGGTGCCTGCCCCTCCATTTCCCACCAGGCTGCCAACCCAGAAAGGTTGGGGGGCCCTGCTTTATAGTAACTGAATAAACTATTTATTACAGTCCTTCAAAAAATCATATTATCTATTTGAACTAATCATGTAATGAATTGTAATGACATGTCTATGTGTGTGCTGAAAAATACCTGGTGTAATACATGCAAGTACAATTTTTGTTCCAGGACCAGCATTTCCTATACTTTTTTTTCTTAATCCATATGTTGTGTTAAGACTCAAGCCATGTTAATGGGCATTTTTCCATTCACTGAGTTGGTGAAAAAAGGATGCTAGCATATATAAACTGTCTAAACCAGGGATCTTCAAACTTGGCCCTTTTATGACTTGTGGACTTCAACTCCCAGAATTCCTCAGCCAGCGTGCCTGGGAGTTGAAGTCCACAAGTCATAAAAGGACCAGGTTTGAAGACCCCTGGTCTAGACTCTAATCTGTCTCAAGAACAAGGCTAGCAAGTGATCCTGTCTTTATAGCTTTACCACAGAACAACGTAAAAAAGCAGTCATTCAATTCCTTTGGTTTTGTTTCTCCTTCTACCCCATGTTACTGGCCTGCAAGAAAAACTGCCGTCAATTGTTTTCCTTAATATGTGGAAGAACAGGTAGAGTGAGGCTGGGCAAGTGCTTAAGTTGGATGTTTTACCATCTTGTAGGATGCCAAGTAAATGAGTTCCAATGCAGAAGTGCTTCCTGTCTTTCATTTAGACTACTTCTGAAAAGTCAGGCCTACCAATCTTTCAGAAGACCAATCTACTGCACACATGTTCCCCCTCCCCCCCAAAATAAAATAAAACACAGCTGGCAAAGTAACCCTGGAATGAAATGATAAGAAACATAGTATGTGCCATATTAGGCATAAGGCCTATTAGGCATAAGGCCTCACAATCCACAAGCCCTCACAAAATTTCAGAATATCAGGGTTTTTTTTATTTTGCAAATAAGTTCATAATTGCTTATATGAATAAAAGTAACCCTGACTATTTTGACAGCATTTTGAGGTATTTTAAAATTACTTTAAAATTATATATAAGTATTGTTTCCAGGATGTACTATATTATAATCTATGAGAAATGAAAGACTTTCATTTGAAAATAGTTGTATTATTTTTAAGACCACGCTATTAAGTAATTAAAAGATAGATAGGATAGAGAGAGAGTGAGAGAGATAATATTTAAAGTTCTGTTAGTACACACTTTAATGAGACCTTATGATATAATTTTTTTAACAAGGCGACTCCAAGATTTATACAATTTAGGACCTCACCAAGTCTAACTCTGGCATTGCACTCCACCAACCTGTCACAAAGGTTTTGTTTTTTTTGACAGAGTGTAAAAGAGTCTACTAGAAAATTTGTAAACTTGTTTCAAAACAGCCTGGCAGGTCAGTGGGCCTGAGAAAGGTGCAGATAAAGCAGAAAGGATTCATTCAAGAAAGTTCCCTTCTGTAGGAAAGTTTCCTTCTGTAGGAAATGAGCAGGCTGAGCCTGAAGGAGGGGTCAAATGCATCATCAGTCATGAGTCCTTTCACGCCCACAAGAGATCTAAGTCCAGCCCACTGTGAATTCCTTATTTACCGCCAAATTGCTTTAACTGTTAGAGATTCAGATTCTTGTAAAGAGCTTAAGCTTACAATAAATCTTTATACCTATTTGAACTGTCTGGATCTCCTGATTTCCCTGGGGATTGACACCTTCTGTTTCCTTCCACCCCTCTTCCATCTAAGCAGCTTTGCTAAGCTATGCTAACATATGTCGATAACAAAGTTTATTATTTACCATGCCCTTATTAAAAAGAGAATATCAACTGCTGAGAACACAGCATTCTTTTCAAGCTGTTTTGAAGAATTGATGTTTGAAGTACATAATTTGTAAAATTATAGTAACAGCCACTACTGTTGGATTGAAAAGTTATTTAGATTTTGTTTATATCCTATAACGTGCCTCCCATCTCACAATGCTGGATTTGTCAACTGCTATACTATAGCCTCTGGTTACTATTTTTTCTACTCTCAAACAGTATACCATGATAAAAAAAAGTAGAGCTTGAGAGCAATATCCAATCTGAAATTGCATGTGTTGTATTGGTGAGGAAAGAACGAAACAGAAGAGTGCAAGAATTAGAAATGTACAATGAGGAGGAGCCTGGAAAAGGATTTTAACCAGCCCAAACTGGAACTGCTTATGCAGACCAACTGCTGTGTTTTCACATAATGGAAAGTTCTTAAAAGAGAGCTTTAAATGTAATTTGGGGGATTTTGACATTTAGTAGCAGTATTAATAGCAGGAAAATAACAATACTGGCTTCTGAAAGCACCCCACAGTTTTCTTGTTTTTTCTCTTAGTTATTATAATGGTATGTGGGGAAGACCTTAGGAGATTGGGCAAAAAGTTGCTGCTAAGGGAACGGTCAGATAGAGACACCATAACCTACAGCTGGATAGAGGGCAGGGCAAGAGACTCAGAAGAAACCGTCCCTAGTTTCTCAGGTGCTAAAGGAGAGGAGAGGCGGGGGAGAGTGAATTGTACATTCAGCCAGTGGTGGGATTCAGCCAGTTTGCACCACTTCAGCAGAAGCGGTAGTTAATTTTTTTGTTGCCCAGGCCCAGAATGGACTTCTGGAATGGCATCCACACAGAGAACCGGTTGTTCATATATTTGAATCCCACCACTGCTTTCAGCCTTGCAAAAGTCTGTCAATATAACAGTGCAATAGGGTAGAATTAACTCATCTGGTTGTGATTCCTATAGTTTTACCCTGTGAGGCCAACAGTTATTCCTTACTTTTCTACAAAAAACCCTATATCCTAGTATTTGGAGATTACATCTGAATCATGAATTCCTCGTAGGAAATATTTCTTAAATCATCAGTTTTGTTCTTCTTCCTTTTTTGAAATCAAATTTTCAAATGATCTGAGCTAATGGCTCTGTGAGAACACTGGAGTTTAATAGAACACTTACTATAATATTAGGTAGTAAAGCCTTGCAAGGCTTCAAATTCGGCTCCAGAAAGCTTTTTCAGGGCACACAGGGATATAATGTAAATGTAACCCCCGTCTGCAATTCTTTAAAGCAATTGCATCTTTTTTAAAGCAGTGCATATTTTCCTGCATTTGAACTTGAAGCACTTGGCCTTGGCAATGTTACCACAAAGAACAGGAAGGATGTATAAGTCTTTTTTATTTTTGTTGTTATTGAAGTTGTTCCACAAGATTTGTTGGCATCAAGGCAGAATTTTTAAGGTACACCCAAAGGTGCTTTTTCAAGGGGCAGCTGGACTTTTCCTGATTTCCCTGAAGACATTTTGCTTTTCATCCATGAAACTTCTTCAGTTCTGACTGAATGGTTGGGCATGGAAGGATTTATATTCCTTGCAGTCATCTGGTCAGAAGTGAAAAAGCTTCTTGGATGAGAAGCAAAAGGTTTTCAAGGAAAAACAAAGAAAGTTCAGTTGCCTCTTGAAAAAACACTGTTGGGACAATTATGACCTGGATGATTGAGAATCTCCATAGACATTTTGGAGGTACAATTTCATTATTTAGGGGGGAGGGAAGGACAGAAATGAAAGTACTTTGTCTCCCAAAAGAATCTTTATATTTTGGAATATAAAGAAACAAACCTGAATCTTCAGACTGGTCATTTTGCCACCTACTTTTGATTGTGTGCTCTCAGGGAACCATTTAATATCAATGAAATGATTCATGTATATTTGAAGTGTCGTGGGAAAACCCAGTGGAAAAGACAAGAGACAGCAACACAAAACAATAATTCTTACTTTAAGATTCAGATGTTTATTTTGCTAATAATTTGGAACATAGCAAGCATAATAACACAACATCACTTACATTAATAACTCATTGCAATGAGGACCATATGGCATAGCAGATTCCAAAGGACAGCTATAGGCCAATGGCAAATCAATCAGGTCCAGTCCCAACCCTTTATACCCTTTCTCATTCTAAAACTGTAGTCAGATGGTCTGCTGACTTTTGCTGACTTTCTGCTGAACATAACTTTCCACATATACCTGTGTACATTGGAACCCGCATCCATCAGCTACTTTCAGTTCCTCTTTTCCCACGATTACCATACTCATGTTCCAAATATACACAGAACTACCTACTTTGCAATTTCATATTGCACAAAGCTCATCAGATTACAAATAGTATGTCCTTATTGAGAAACAGCATAAAGTTCAAGTTAAAGCTTCAAATCACTTCTGTGAGGGCCTATTTCAGGTTTGTTCTAGCCCTATCTTATTATATGAGAAGGGAGTTATATTTTCAACTCCCACAGAAGGTTTCATTGTCCACATTTTTTTTGTAGTTCAGCAATATATACTAATAAAAAAGAAAAAATACAGCAAAAATCAAGCATAAACTCCAGAAACAGCTGTTGCCACTGGTAAATAATGACATTACAAATTCTGATCCATTATATAATTTTTTAAAATGTATCTCTCAGTTTAAAAACTCCTAAGAATATTTAAAGGGTGGCAAGGATCAGGAATATGTTTATAACAGTTTTAAAAATTATAATTTAACTGTATTTTTTCATGTAGCTATTTGCAAATGCACATTAACATAGAAAAGGAACAGAATGCTGGTGGGCTTCTTTCGTTGAAAGTGTTAATGCAGTAGTTAGACACCCATCTGTCAGGCATGCTTTAAATTGGATTCTGATACTGAGCAGGAATTAGACTTGAAGTCTAATTTCAGCTCTGTGATTCTTCTATGGTAATCCTGGTCAAGTTCCAGAAGAATGCTGTTGTTGTGATACCTACTGATTACAATATTTTTGCAATGTCCAGGACCTGATGAGACTTATCCTACCTTATTTCAGATTAGCCAAGTGTCTCATTCTTGTATAACATGACATTTGAGGCAATTGTGTTACTACAGTTAACATGAAAATTGAGGACAATACATAGTCACAAGTAACTTTTTGCAATTTATGTTCCTTTTTCAGTGTGAACAAAATGGTGTAAATAAAACATTTGCATCTTATTACTTTCGGGAACAATCTAGCCTGGCCTGAAAAAACCAGATAGCTTTCTTTTACTTTAATAAGTGACAGAACAAAAAATATAAATGTGTGCTCAGAAGTAAGTCTCACTGAATTAAATGGGATATTTTTGCATGATAATAGCTTTGATCTTTTTTTAAATTTTGTTATGTTGCACATTATGGTTTTAATTAGTAAGCTATTATCAAGGTCTTTTGGAAAACAAAAAGCAGGAGAGAAATTTTCTGCAGTAACAAATCATTTCATTCCCCATCAATTCTTTCATGCCACAAAATATATTTAAACTTGTATTATTGTTCCAAGAATTTAAAATATCTGCACTTTACAGATAGACTGTAAGTGTTATGGAAGAGAAAAAGGTTTTGGTGGACGCAATTGAGACTGACCTGAAAGTAGATTTAAAAATGACAGGCTGCAAGAAGTTTTTAAGAAGAGACTGGACAGCCATTTGTCTGAAATGGTATAGGGTTTCCTGCCTGAGCAGGGGGTTGGACTAGATGACCACCAAGGTCCCTTCCAACTTTTTTATTATTATTATTATTATTATTATTATTATTATTATTATTATTATTATTATTATTATTATTATTATTATTATTATTATTATTATTATTATTACTACTACTACTACTACTACTACTATTATTAAATTGCTACACTGGATGTATAAATGAAACTGGCTAAAAGCTAAACAATTAAAAGGGACAAACAAATAACAAAGCAAAAGAATTATTTGGATAATTTTCCTATACTGGATTTACAAAAGAAGCTTGTTAAAGCTTTGAAAAACTTTGTGAGAAGGCACAAAGAAAAAAATGAAAAGAAATCAGAATAACAGAATAACAGAGTTAGCTTTTTTTTTGACTGCAGCACACTGTTGGCTCATATTTAAGTGATTGTTCATTAAGACTTCAAGTTTACTACTCCCAGAGCCAAGTACCACCTATTCTATACCTGTCCATTTGTCTTTTGTTGCCTAAGTGTAGAATCTTACTTTTCTCACAGTTGATTTTCATTATGTTAGATAGGACTCAGTCCTGTCATGATCCATCTGGATCTTGAGCCTGTATTCTGGAGTATTGGCTATTCCTGCCAGCTTGGTGTTGTCTGAAAATTTGATGAGATCCCCTTCTTTTCCCTCATCTAAATCATTTACAAAGATAATCAAGTTCCAGGACATTATTTGAAAGGGATTAAAGATCTAGATGGTTAAAAATAAAAGGGAAAAATATGAAGATGGTTTATTTAATCAAGGTTAAAACAGATACATTGGTATGTCTGCTAACACTTAATGGTTATTTCTAGGACTGAACAATGAGAATTTAAGGATTTATTTAGAGATTAGATATGGAAAAAAGATCATTTGTTGAATGTTAAGATAAGTTACTAAAATTATTTATACTTGTGATGAAGGTGAAATCATTTCTTTATATAGTTATTTTATTTTTCTTTACCATATTATTTTACTTTCTTTTACATTTTTTTCCATGTTTTCTTTTCTGCTCTTTCTGTTTTCTTTTATTCTTTTATTTTTTAGTATTACTTTTATCTTTTTAATTGTAATGTTTAATAAACATATTAAAAAGAATATAATGCAGTTAGTGTATCTAAATTAAAGCTACTTCCATATCTTTTTTATTCAAAATTATTGTTGCTTTTTGACTTACAGAAAATAATTGGTGTTTATCCTTCTCAAGATGTGACAGATGAAATTGTCTAATGTCCAATTTATTTTGTAGTGTATATAAGGGCAAAATCATTTTCAACTTTTGTAATACAAAAAAATCTTTAGTGAGGATACTGCATAGTAAAACAAAATAGTTATATGCTATCTATAGTATGCAGTTCCATTTTCTTTGTCATTATTTGCTTTGCTGTTATAGTTAGCAGCAGTAATTTTCTGCTGGTCTCGATCAAGGAATTCTTGAGCAGAATCCTCAATTTCCAATTAATTTATTACAGGAGATATAATGCAAGGCCACCTGGTTAAGGCAGATTTTTTTTCAAGCTTCTGTTCTGGCATAATAAATACCAAGTGACTGACATCTCACACAGTCATGCAGACAAGATACCTGACTAATCACAAGCTAAACATCTGATTAAGCAAGGTATTCGTGGAGCTCCCTCTTTTTATAGTATCTCCGTGCTGAAATATAAAATATAATGGTGAAATGGAAAATGAACCAGAAAGGTATATAACAAATCCCAAATAAGTATTCTTGAGCTAATCAAACTCATTCAGTAGAATTTTCACATGAGAATGTTTTGGTGGTGGAGCCAACCGGCTTGACTTTTTTACCCCTTTCCTGATAGTGGATAAAAACAAGAGTAGGAGAAGAGTAGTCACTGCAGAAACAAAATAGTGGACTAGGAATATATTTAATCTGATCCAATCTAACTCATCATATTGTTTTCCACTAATAGTGCTGGACCCACAGCCAGATCACCATGAAAAAGGTTTGTAAAAACATCTGATACTACAGGGCATTCAGAAACAAGTGGTTGTCCTATTTCTTTTTTCAAAGCTCCAGTGTTAGAGCACTGACAACTTCTAAAGGCAATCCATTCTGCTAATTAATTGTTGTTACTATCAGGAAATATCTCCTTATTTCTACGTTGGTTCTCTCCTTGATTAGTTTCCATCCATTGCTTCTTGTTCTGCCTTCAAACTTGCCTTCGTGCTCTGGTATGTATCTTGTAATAGATTATGAAACCAGAATATTTTAAAATCCTGTCCTGGACCATAGTGTGGATGGACATTCCACAAAGAATGCAGGCATTAATCCATCAAAATTCTAAGGAATGTGGCAAGTGGATTTCATTATCACGAAGAGATTTTTAAAAGGGTGCAATAGTTTATTGTGGCACAGTATGTGACTGAACAGAGAGCCAGTTTGGTCTAATGGTTAAGGCACTAGGCTAGAAACCAGGAGACTGTGAATTCTAGTCCAGACCTTAAGCATGGAAGCTGGCTGGGTGACTTTGGGCAGTCACTCTTTCACAGTCCATGACAACAGGCTTGGGTGACAAGTCAGTTGGTCAATTCCTATTGCAACCAATGAATCAACTCTCAGTTGATCGGAAAAAACTTGACCGTGCACTTGAGGGAAAAATGCTTGGAAAACTAAAACCGACATTAGGTTGAAATTATGGAATTCTTGGACCAAACACCTACACACAAGTGAAAGTTGGAAACTTTCCTCTACCAACCAACCTGAATAGATTTTCCCCTTTTGCCACTATGGGAATTATTTTTAAAAATAGTATTCTCTACAGCAGTACAAAATAATGGTATTTCAAGAATAGCATGCACAGTTCTAGACTGAAATGCATTTACGTCTCATCCCTTAAAAGTTGAAACCAATGTCAACCCTGAAGGAGCCTGCAGAGATAATCATCACAACACAAAGTAGCACAGGTGGCCAGACAGCTGCAGTTTATAGCTTGTGGGCTATATTATTCATGCTTGTTCTAGGGAAGTTAAATGATATTTAACAAATACTGTTACCTTCCTTAGACAGTTATACATCTTTATTTTATGTTTTTTTTTAAAAAAAAAAACTATGTTTGACTAAATATATATTCTGCATTTGGCACTACCTTTGTTGCCTCTGCTGCTTTTGCATCTCCCTGTCTTATACTGCTGGCTTTAGAAGGCTTGCTCTGTTGTCAGAAAATGAATCTTTTCATCACAGAGAATTTGAAAAATCTGCACATCGCAGCTGCTGCCTCTTGGTTCTGTCGACGCCACATCAAACGAAAGGAAGGGATTATTAAGAGCTGAAAAGAACTATCTGGAAAACAGACTCTGTGTTTAAATAAAACTGAACTAGAAGACAGGCAAAGGTCAGGACAAATAGTTTTATCTCTCACTATCACAACTTTAAGAACCAAATTTAATGCAACAAGCATGTTTCTATCAAGCACACCAATGCTGATGACAGCTAAGCCTAGCCATTTTAAGTATCATATCTTGACAATATATGATATTTTGTCTTTAAAGTTTGTAAGATATGCTTAAATATAACTTACTGAAAGAATCTCAGAGCAGATAATGCCACCACAGTTCTTTGGAACTGGAAACAAGGGATTAAGCCATTCAGCATCAGATGTAATAGGATAAAAATCCTTGCTTACTGCCAAGGATTCTCAAAACTCTCAATCAGACCTTCAGATCAGCTTAGATAGTTGACATATATTCCTTTGGTCACCCTGTAGATTTTTCTGTGTTAAACACAATCCAAGATAAGTCATTGTATTGTTTTCCAATGTGCATATCCATGGAGCTATTCCTTTTAGAGTGTCTCCGGTCCAGATTCCCCTTTATTGGAAAGCAAAAAAGTTGGTCTGTTGTGTACAAAACACAACTCTTTTCCATGTTGCTGTCATATTTCAATCTTGATCGTCTTCTCCATGCCAGACATGGCTCAGTAAATAGAGAGAGACAAGCCATGAGACATTAAAAAAAAAAGATAAATTGACTTTCTCATCACTTTACTCCCCACTTCTTTAGGAGTCTTTGAGCTTATCCACACTTCTTGGTGGTCTCATCATCAGTATGGGCCAACAAGCAGGCTGGAATGGATGATGTCATCTTCCCTCACCCACCACCAAGAACATTTCCTGCTGCATTGCCAAAGTAGTGGCTTCCCTCTCTGTTGGCTCAAGCACTGTTTTTGGTTTGCTGACCTGTTTTTACTGTCTTCTGGGTCAAGCCCTAACCTTTGGCTACTTCACAGAGGCAGAATGCCTGCCCCCTCAACAGATTTTCCTCCTTTTAATTCAAAAACAAAAAGCAGTGCTGTGCATGGATGTACTGTATCATTTCAACACTTTTCCTGGACATAGTATAAGCAGCAGGTTTTTCAAATGGGAAAAGATGATAGCTTACAATTTAGTCTGAACACTTTTCAGGGGACTGCCAAAAAATCTCAGGCTGGATTTTTTATAAAAAAAACACACACATTGGTTTAAACTTTAAAGCAAAGCCATAATTACAGGAGCAAGTAGGTGCTTTCTTTGTAAATTAAACATAGTTTTAGCCATGTCTTTAGTCCATTAGATGCAGCCATGATACAGCACTGCTAAAAAAGGAAAAAACAATGCACAGATTTGTGCACAAAGTGCACAGATAAATCAAAATTTAAAGCATCTAAGTCTTGACAAAAAGCATTTTCAGTGCTTTGGGAGAAAGAACACCCAATAAAGTAGGGCAATTTGGAATGAATGAGCAGGTTCTTTACACTTACTTGTCAGGAAGTATGTACCCAAAGTTCGGTGTAAACCCAAACTATCCAATCTTTGTTGAGAAAATTACTACGGGACTTTGTTAGATCATCATTAAGTCTGTTATGTAAATCGTCGTTCTTGATGACCAGAGACGTCTCCAGGACCGATGATTTTCGTTTTCTTGTCACATTTGATATTAAACGGTTAACCCGTCCTCATGTCAATGGTTATTCTGCCTCTGTTCGGTCAGTTCTGCTTGGCAGTGGACTACAACGAAAGGTTTTGCCCTTTTTCAGAATTTTGTTAAAGGAAGGTCAGGAAAACTCACGACATAAGGTATACATCCTCTTCGCCATTGGATTTTTTTATGTCTGAAAGCAGCTGCAAATTATTTCTGGTGAGCTAATTAAAATGCACAAGTGGTTCATTCCTGAATACTTGAAAAAAAGGCCACCGCTGGGCATCTCATATACATGCATGCACACATCTTTCTCAAAATGAAACTCCAACTTTGTTAATGTTTTGCCTGAATGATTTTGGCATGCAACTTTTTTAAAAAATAAATAAATAAAGCAAAAGCTGCATAAGAACAAGAAAGTTAACAAGTCATAGTCTAGATGTGATACAGGGTAACGTGTAAGCTTTTGGCACCTAAAGATGAATCCCAAATTGTCTCTGTGGTTCTTAAAGTACAGAATTACCCTTGAGTGATTTGAAGCTTAATTGCCTTGGAAATATGAATTCCAGAGATAGTCTTTCATATGTGACGAATTTCATTTCGTTTCTCCTTACTAAAATCATAGCAACCAACAACTTTCTTTCCCAGCAAGTCCAAAGATGAGATTAAATTTAAGCCCACCTCAGAGAAAGAACAGGGATGGTCACCTTTTCAAGGCAAAGGGTTGCAATTAATATTCTTGCTGGAACCTCCAATTAGATATAGATGGAATCACATCACACCTCAGGACAGCATTTCTGGATCTCAACATCTTCATCCAAGACTGGTTTACTCTTGAGGAGATTCTCATATGTGACATGTCTAGTATAGAGATTTTATGGCAGACAAGGAGGAAGGCAAATAGAACAGATCTGCCTACTCCAATATAAAATAATCAGAGCCTGTCTATGTGTATGGGTTCCAAGATTTAAATTCTAGGCTTCATCTTCCTGCCTTTCCAAGTTCATGTTCTTTAAAGTCACATAAAATAGCTAGCATTTGTTAACATAACAGTTATTATTTGTTTGGGAATGGTTGCTCCTGCTTCAGCTGTTTCATACTTTGTCCCAGGCTAGATACTAATATACACTGAGGGGTAGTTGCAAGGAGCTTTACTTAAAATAATTATATACTGGCATCAGGAGGCAGCATAAAACACATAAAACACCAAAGTCCCCGTCCCTAGAGACCTTGCCTCCAAAAGGTTCCAAACAAATGGAATCCAAAGCAAGCAGGGAGCAGTAGAGTCAGGACTTGGTTCAGAAGTCCAAGGACCAAACAGACATCACTAGTCAGTCCAGTCCAGGTTCCAAGGAAACATGTTCAAGAAGCAAATGCATGGAATTCCAGCAAGTAGAGTTCCCAATGGAGAACAGCTTGGCTTAATCAATCAATCAATCAATCAAGGTCAGGATACCCTTGTCATGAATGAAGCCTCATAGGTCCCCTTTATTCTGATCTGCAATCAGCCATAAGTTTACAAGGTGGGGGAAGTGAAGTCCACCCATCTTAAAGCTGCCAAGATTGGGAAACCATGATGTGGGCAATCAGGAAGATGAGCCAGTGGGAAATAGATAAGAACTGCTACATAAGCAAAATGGGCAGAACCATTTCTTAACTCCTGGGAAATATGATAATATTCAGAAAAGACTTAGGTTCCTCCCTGATTCATTGAGATATAAGAGGAAGAGGGGAGATGAAGCACAGCCAGGCTTGCAAGATTCTATTACTACAGCTTCTCTCAATAAAGTATTGAGTATTCTAATTTTGGAATTTGATTCCTGATCTAGTCCAGGGCTTTTCAACCAGTGGTACGGGTACCACCTGTGGTACATTGGCACCTGGCAGGTGGTACGCGACCATCCTAAAAAAGTGGTAGCGGGGGAGGGGAATGAGCTGAACCGGTGGCAGCACCGCACAAGCCTGAGCAAGAGATGGTTGGAGCTGCAGGGCTGTCAGGGCTCAGCGGAAGCACCAGGATCAGTGCCGCCTTCCAGCTGATCGGCACTTCGGGGCTGTCAGGGCTCAGTGGAAGTGCCAGGATCAGTGCCAGGCTCCAGCTGGAGCTCGGTGCTGATCCTGGTGCTTCTGCTGAGCCCTGAAGAAGCACCAATCAACTGGAAAGCAGCACTGATCCTGGTGCTTCTGCTGAGCCCAGAAGAAGCACCAATCAGCTGGAAAGCAGCACTGATCCTGACGCTTCTGCTGAGCCCAGAAGAAGCACCAATCAGCTGGAATGTTGCAGCATCTCCAGGGTCTTGTGATTTACATTCAGATGCTTGGCAACTGATTCATATTTATGACAGTCACAGTGTCCTAGGGTCATGTGAAGTGACCAAAACCTGCTGCAACCACCCAGCAGATGGGGGGGAATAAAAACCAAACACCCCCACCCCACCCCACTCCCGCTGCCAATCCTCAACAGAAATGCTCACAACAGTGAAAACCTCGGACAGGAGGAAGAGCGCTGCTGGGTGGGCAGGCAGGTATCTTGCTCGGCTGTGGCTTGGGGGGCACTTTTTCAGTGCCATTGTAACTTCAAACAGTCACTAAGAGAACTGTTGTAAGTCGAGGACTACCTGTACTTTATCACTTTTTTCCTTTTTTGGGGGGGTCATCAAGTTTTTGACACCTTGCTAGGCGACTGGTGGTACTCAGATGTTGCCATATCCTAAAAGTGGTACAATGGGTCAAAAGGTTGAAAAGCCCTGATCTAGTCTATCCCATCATCCTCCAGCAGGCAAATGTTGCTTGGCCACATCAGTCTGATTGCTGATTGCTAGGGTCCTTCTCAAGATGATATTCATGCAGGACATCTTGAACAGCTTCCTCCATTTCAGATTCTTTGGAGTGTAGGCCGACCCTCATACTTCATTCCTAACAGACAATGTTTTTAGTTCTGATATATCAATTTTAGGCTTTTCAGGTTTTTTTGCTTCCCATCTCAAAATGCAATTTATTTATTTAATTGAAATCCAAACTTTCTATGTATAGGAGCTCAGTGCACATAGGGCTTCCTTCTCTTATTTTACTCCAGAAAACCTCCTATAGGTAGGTTGGGCTGAGACTGTATGACTGGTTAAAAGTTGGCTTCTGCAGGTGCAAGTCTACTAAAACCTTGTCTCCCTGATGCCAGTCCCATACCTTAACCACTGCATCTCACCAAAAGAAGCTCCAGGATCACAAAAAGGATTTTCTGGAGTACCTGCAGGTCCAGGCCTCATGTGAGGCATCCTCATGCAGTAAAAGATTCTGACAACAGGATAATACTGATTTTGCCTTGATAGTCATTGATAAGATGCATGTTAGGCTCAATATCTATGGATATTCTCAATCATCCTGGTCATGATTGTCCCAAAGGTGCTTTTTCCAAAGATCAACGGAACCTTCTTGGTTCTTTTCTTTGAAAGCATTTAGCTTCTCATAGTAGTATCTCCTCAATGGCTATCAAGGCAAAATCAGTGTTACCCTGTTGCCAGAATCTTTTTTTGTGTGTGTGTGAGGATGTCTCACCTGAGGCCTGCCTTTTGGAAAAAAGCATCTTTGGATTAGGCTCAGTAGCTGGAAAAAAAACATCCAGGAAGCAACAGCAAGCCATCTCCATGCTGTTATCAAGAAAAGTGGATGGCCATTTCCATGACGTACTTAGGAATGGACCCCAGCTTAAATGAGACTTTAACTTTCTAATCTCTGAAGCCTACTGAGGAGCCCAAGAGATCCTCCAGAATTAGCTCTCACAGTATAATTTTTAATTAGACAGAAAGGGAAAGTTATTAAAAGCAGAGGGAATAGGCATATTAACTTTAATTAATTTAATTCTAATTAAATGTAAATTAAATCAATGTCAGACTTTGCCTCTCTACTCCACCTACTTCTTTGTCTTGGTTCTCCCCTTTCGGAGCGTATCCACAGAGAAGCTAAAATGATAGTGTCCTTCAAACACCAGCTGTGTGTCCAATCATGTGTTCTTTCGAAAGAGATACCCTTAGATGATGAAAGTAGTGATTGTTCTAGTAGGATCGGTGTCTTGTTGGGAACCAATAAATTTTTCAGTCGTAACTATATAAACTCGACAAAAACCGTCTGGTATCGAAAACGTCGTAAACCGAAGGGTCTAATATCCGTACTTTTAATTACTAGACAGCCGTCTGTACGGGTAGTTCTAATGAAGCCCTTGTCAGGTGCGAGCGTAGTCAGGTGTGAGAAACTGCCTTCCCTCCATCCATACTGAAAGCTCACTCCTTTTTTTTCCCTCCTTGCACAAATTTAATTAAGTGCGAATGAAAATTTAATTACTGCTATAGACCAATTGTGCATTTGTGATCAAATAAAGGAGCTTTTGTAAGGTTTATACTGCTATACAGGAAAGAGGGATAAATGTTAGGCAAACCAAGGCAGGAATCCAAATACAATTTTAATTATTTTTGCTTTTGTCTGACAAGACTTGTGTGCATTTTCCAGCTTCGTACTTAAAAAAAAAAAAACAAACTTATATTCAAGGGATGAGAGACAGTAGCAGGCAAATAGGCCAGATGCATTAAAGAGCTCAAGCATCCTTTACAATTTTTTTTTAAAAAAGCTATCTCACTCAGAACAAAGACTCCGCCAAACTTTAAAAAATAACTAGTAAAGGTCTAGTAAAATAAATAGCAAAAATATAGGCTTTTTTCTTTTCCTTCTTTTTCTCGTTCTCTGCCTTCATCAGTAGACAAATTTCCTGCAAAGAAAGGAAATATGGTAATCAACATTTCTGTTTTGATCTGAAAATATGCAGTTTCAAAAACCCTATACATACATTCATCTTTTCATCTCTTTTCTACTTGAAAATTATGATCAGTTAATACATAAAATGTCTCCTATATAAGAATATAAAACTGAACTTTTTTTAATGATGAACTGAATTATAGAATTTTTTTTAAAAAAAACACTTCAAAGAAAGCAGGCAATGCCAACTTCTGGGTGACGAAAATGGCAAACTAAACATCTCTGAAAGAAAAGGGACAATGACATATTGACAGTGGCAAGCTCAGTCCCCAGCAGAACTCTTCCAGACAAGGAGAAGACAAAAAAATTGCCCACTTGTACTTCACACGCTGCTCCTTGTGAGGAGACTGTAGGACAGTATTTGCCTTGAAGGTTTGGAAGTTGGTGACCATGCTGGAAAAATAATTTTATGGCCCATTTATGATTATTTAGGATTTCATGGCATCCCTAAATCACATGATCACCATTACAATCAGTACACATTGTCCTGTGCCTGACCTGTGCTTTCTCCTCCCCCCCCCCAAAAAAAAGAGACTGGAGAGCTGGAGAGCTGTTTATTTTTCTACACATCAAAAGCATTGTGATCATGCTGGCCAGCCCTGAGCCCACTATTCAAATAGCTTCCAGTATTCTCTTGAAGTATCTTTCTCTCCAATTTCACCTCTTTCCTTTGCCTGCTTCTTCCTCCCCCACCCCTCTTCTCAGAACAAAGAGGCTGGAAAGAGAGATTTCAAGAGAGGAGGACGAGGAGGAGGAGGAAAATATGTGACAGAAAAAAAAATATGAAATGATTTGATGGTCAGACAGGATGAAGAGAGGATACAAATCTCAGCTGATGTAGAAATATTGGGGCAAAAAGAAAAAAAGAAATTGTGAATTATTAAACAGAAATGACAGTCAGAATGGAAATGTCTTTTACTATTGTAAAACACTTTAATAAAAAGTATTTTTTTAAAAAAAACACTCCAAAGAAAGCAAAGAAAATCTTCACTCTGAGGAACTATGCAGCCTGGGAGTTTCTGCAGAGAGTGTTAAAAAGTCAAGAAGCAATAGAAGCTTCACATATTTTTTACTTTTGTTAATAAAGTTTTATTCATTGTTTTTTTAACAGAATTCCATAGTAATCATTCAACAAAATGTGTTGCCTGAGTATCTTATTCGCTAATACAAATTAAATTCCTAATCTCTAAATCTTTTCTCTAATGATAGTTTTGGGGTATTTTTGTATCTGTTTTTATCAGGCTGTCAGCCGCCATGAGTCCGCAAGGAGAAGGGCGGGGTAAAAATTCAATTAAATAAATAAATAAAAATAAAAAATAACCATTGATAAAATAGGTCCCAAATTTGAAAATATTCTGTTTCTTCCTTTTGTTTCAGCCTTAAAGTAAGTCTGTCCATTTCCGCACAGTCTTGTATTTTTTTGATTATTTCTTCTTCGGGTGGTGTTTCTTCATTCTTCCAGTATTGTGCAAATATAATTCTTGCCACTGTTATCACATGTAAAATCAAGTATGTACTTTGCTTATCAAGTTTTTCTGGCATTATACCTAGTAAAAAAAAAAAATCAGGTTTATAATCTATGTGTTTCTCTAACATTTTTTCTAACCAAGTGTGACTTTTTGTCCAATATCTCCTTGCTTTAACACCTGTCCACCACATATGATACTAAGTACCTGGCTTATGCTTACATTTCCAACATTTCTCTGACATATTTTTAAACATTTTTGCTAAACTTGTTGATGGCAAGTGCCATCTATAAAACATTTTGTATAGGTTTTCTTTGTAGGAGGCTGACATTGTCAATTTATAGTTTCTTTCCCACAAACTTTGCCACTTCTCTAAATTTATATTATATTCAAAATTCTTTGCCCATACTATCATTGTTTCTTTTACCTGTTCATCTTCCATTTTCAGATTTAATAAGACATTGTACATTTTTTTAATTAACTTTTCGTCGGAAGTTACTAATGTCTGGTCAAACATAGTCTGCTCTTTGTAAAATCCATACTGTTTAATATCTTTATCATATCTCACTTGCATTTGTAAATGTAACCACCATATTAAATCGATGCCCTGATTTTCCATGTCTTGTCTAGATTTTAAGTTCCCTTCAGAATTTAGAATATCTTTATATGTCCATATTTTATCAGACTGACTAGATTTGGATGTACAAATGCTTCCATTGTTGAGAGCCATCCTGGAATTTTCAAATAGATCTTACATTTTATTTTTTCCCATGTTAGTAATAGTGCATTTCTAATATAGTGGTTTTGAAAGTATTTATGTATTTTATTTTTTCCGTACCATAAAAAAGCATGCCAACCAAGTTGTAGGTCTTGTCTCTTCAAGTACAGCAATCTTTTATTTCTAAGAGTTATCCATTCTTTTACCCATGTTAACACTGATGCTTGATAATATAAAACCAAGCCAAAACCTCCATTTCCCTTAGCTTCTTGTAACATTTTCAATTTAATTCTAGCTTTCTTTCCTTGCCAGATGAATTTTTGAATTAGAGAGTTTAAATCTTCAATTTTTTTTCTCCATTTTTGTAGGTATCGTTTGGAACAAGAATAGTATTTTTAGTAGTATATTCATTTTCATCGAAGCTTCACATATTTTTTAAAGGGGTGTTACCACTACGTTAGTGATGCTGAACAGTCAGAATTCAAGAAAAGTGTTTCAAAGAGCCTTTTGTTCAGAAATGGCAACTCCTGTTCTCACAGAAACCACAAGAATGAAGTTCATAAGAGGTTTTGCTTCCCTTATCTCCTCAGTTCCTTAAAGCATTCCTTTATGGACACAGCAATTAGATATTTGAAGAATATCTAATTTCCCCTTCCTCTTAGGAAGACATGTAGACATCACTCATGCCTCGATCTTGAGAAGACCACACGGAGAGCTGAAAGAAGACTTTCAGCTCCTCCTCCTCCTCCTCCTCCTCCTCTTCTCAGATTTTGCTGTTGTAATCATTAAATACACTGCCAATCTTCACACACTCACAGTGGCTTACAACATTCTGCCACTGGTGACTTCTACCATTGGTGACTTCAGTTAAAACATTACAGTGGCTTACAACATTCTGCCACTGGTGACTTCTACCATTGGTGACTTCAGTTAAAACATTACAGTCAAGGTTTTGGAGGAAATTACATAATATTAGTAATAAAAACGAAACTACTTGGATGCTATAGATATTTTTTATGGTTTAATCAAAGATACATTTGACATAAATGTTTTGCAAATCTTTGGGGACTCCAACCTGGCTAGATAATAGTCTCAATGTCTTTAATTTAAAATCTGAATCAATTTTGTATTTTATTTCACTCATGTCTTAACATCTAATTTTCCATGTGTTCTCTTGGGAGATTACTTTGTTTTCTAATATTTTTTTATAACATACTCATACTTTTTATTCCTGAAGTCATGGAACAAACTTATTTCTTTCAGTTCTTTCCTATTCTATGTCTGCTGTCCCCCCCCCCAAGATCTACTCTATTGAACTATTAACTAGTAAATAATTTTCTGCCACACACTCAGAATTTTCCTCCCCGTTGTATCCTTCATTAATTATTTCAATCATCCAAGAAAAACAATCAAAGCAATCATCTGTATCAATTTATCTTCCATGTACAAACATCAATAGACTTCACTTTAAATCATATTTTCAAAATAAAACATTTTTCTAAACAAAAACTCCCTGTTCCTGTTGCTCGCATCCCAGGAACTAGGAGATATCCCCCCCCTTAACCCAAAAATTAAAAAAAAAATTCAGTAAACGCTAAGTTATAAAAAAAAATAAAAATGGTCTTATTTTGAATTTTTGACCATAATAATAAAATGTATAAAGGAAAATGTATGTCTGCCTCCCCATGCAGTTTTTTTTTATGTTAAAGCTTCCGTTTTCTTTCAACTGCTGGGTGCTACACATCTTAAAACTAATTTGATTCAGTTGGGCAAGTACTATTAGATCATCTGTCAGAAGCTGACTCAAAAAGCAGAAGCTTTCAGTATTCCCATCCATCATTTTAAAAACAAAAGTACTTTTCCATTTTTTTCCCAGCTGCAAATGATTCATTTAAAAGTACATTTGTCTTTAAAATGTTCTGTTAACATTTTATTACACCATTACAAATCCACTGCTAATTATATGAAAGGAACTTATTAATACATCAATTGTTAGCAAAATATCTACTTCCACGCAACTCTATTATGTAAGTGGAAAGAGAGAAAACATAAGATTAATAATATTTTGATATTGAATTAGGCAGGATTCAAGATTCAAAGAGATAGCTCTGGTTCCTGCTGAAAATTTCTCATTATCACAACTGTGAATCTGCTGGATTTATGTCAGCATTACTGGAGTTGCTTGATTAGCTAATGTCATTTTTTCATTTTATATTTATTTTTATTAGAATTTTTAATACAATAAAATATAAAAATTGAAAAGAAAAATAGGAAAAAGATAAGATGAAAATTAAGAAAATGGAAAAGGAAAAAAAGAAGTGAAAGAAAAGATAGAATTATGACTTCCATCTTTCTTTCTATTGAGTAGTTGTCATTTTATTCTTCCCTTTTCCTCTTTAATCATTTTAATCCCCAAATCCATAAATCTTCAATTCAGTCTTTTCTCCTTTCAATAAAAAGTCTATAAAAGGTTTCCAGTCTTTTAAAAAGTCTTTATATTTTTGACCTGACCTGGTCAATTTTGCCATTTCTGCAAGCTTTATCACTTTTATAATCCAATCTTCTACGGTGGGGATTAGCTCCTATCCTTACCACATATTCTTCTTAAAGTATTATGCCTTCATAAATAAATCCAATCCATATGAATATCAAATAGGATATATGTCCACTACTGTGCTAGATGACTGTGCTAATAATAACACTGTTTCTGCACCAAATATGGCTGCCATATAGTTGTAGAATTTTTCTTATATAAATTTATACACATAAATGTGTACAAAAGTCCTAAAAGCTTTATTTCCAACACCCTCTATTTCTATAGGATCTAATGAAAAAGACTGATCTATTGAAGAGCTCTTATTTATTATTTATATCTAAGAGTACAGGTAGTTCTTTCGTACCAAAGGTAAATGGAAAAGAAAACTCCTTTGTTAAGCAAAATAAGGTTGTAAGACGTTACATGACTGCATGATAGTCACATGACTGCATGATAGTCACATTTCTAGTAGTCACAGCTGCTGTCATAAGGCAAATCCTGCATGATTGCAACATCTTGCAGACATACGGTGGCCATTTGTGACTCCTGCCAGCTTTCCCATTGACTTTGTTTGCTGAATCCAATAACGAAGATCAAACAAGGTGATCTTACGACCTTAAAATGCTACAATGTTGTAATTGCAAGTTGATCACCAAGCGTCTAAATAGTGATCACATGACTACAGGGATGCTGCAACAGCTGCATTTATGAGGACATAAGTACTTTTATTTAGCAGGATCATAACGGTCACTGAACAAGTGGTTATTAATCAAGGACCACCTATATAGCCCTTTTTTTTCTCAGATAGATTTCACATGGGCTATTCAGTTTGATCCATAATTAGTTTTGTTGGCTATGTTCATACATTGCACTAATCCCAAAAAAATGTTCTTGTTTGGTTTATGCAAATTTATTTAGCAGATTGTATAAACCCATTTAGTATGGTTCATAAACTATGGTTTAAGGCTTATGTTGTATTGATTGATTACATGCTAATAAGTCGTTGCCAATTCTTAGCAATCATATAGTTAGATTTTCTCCATGATGACCTGTCTCTAACCTGTTCTTTCAAGTCTTCTAATGGTACATTCATTGTCACTGTAACTGAGTCCATCCACCGGCCTGGTGGTCTTTCTTTCTTTCTTTCTTTCTTTCTTTCTTTCTTTCTTTCTTTCTTTCTTTCTTTCTTTCTTTCTTTTTTTCTTTCTTCTATCTATGTATCCATCTACATCTCTCTATAATATATCTATTCATCTTTCCCAGCATTAGTGCTGTCTCCAGACAGATAGGTCTTCAGATAATGTGTCCAAAGTGGGGAAATTTGAGTCTCTTATACAGGGCTTTTTTTCTCGGAGAAAAGGTGGCGGAACTCAAACCTGGCCACGCCCTCATCAAACCCTAGGACCGCCCCTTTAGAGAACAGGAATGCAAGTAAAATTTGGGAGGGGCTATTTCCGGTGCGGCCGGCCCGGAAAAAGGTGCCGGAACGCGGTTCCGCCGCGTTCCGGCTGAAAAAAAGCCCTGCTCTTATATGAATCCAGCTAATTTTGATGAAACCAATCAGCCATAGTTAAACAAAGCATGGTCTAGTATAATATGTGGAGCCAGGGCCTGAGACTAGAAACTGTTAAATAAATAGAGATTTTATTAGATCCAGTTTCTATCACATAGAGCTGCTGGATGTATTCATATTGCCTTCTTGGTAACAAAACCATAGGGTTAGCCATTGTCTTTCTTTCCCCAAAGTTGCAATATAATGTATATTCCTGGAATATCCTGCTGTCTGTGGGATTTTCTGGATTTCCTATCTAAATCTAACCAGGTCTGATTTTGTTTAGCTTTCTCCAAATCATCTGAGTTCAAGGGGATGCTGCCACCTCCTATGAATAAACCCCCACCTACTCTGAATATGAATAAGTTTGAATTCAAACCATTGTGCTGGACAGTTTCCTTGCTACTCTCAAATATAATAAATAAATAAATAAATAAATAAATAAATAAATAAATAAATAAATAAATAAATAAATAAATAAATAAATAAATAAATAAATAAATAAAGTAAAAGCAGATCAAACTGGGCAGCTACAGTACAGATGGTTCCTATCAGTCGGTATTGACATAAATCTTGATTGAGCATTGGAATTCTATAGGCTGTTCAGACTTCCTATGCTTTATAAAAGATATTACTGAACAGGGAAGTCGGAGCCATTGGTTACACAAACCAATTAAATGCCCATAGCCCTATACGGAAAGATAGGATTTCTAGAAACAACCTGATGCTCAGTGGCAGGCTGTGTCTCTGTCAAGCAGAGAAAAATGGATCCCAAACACCACTAGCCAAATCTTTTTTGGAACATTTTCCTCTTGCCAGTGTGCATAAATCTTGCAATGCCTTCAAGCCATGCTCAGCTACCCTTAATATCAAATGTTTTTCTCACTATTGGGCCCCTTTGCCCGTGCATCAAATAAATTGCAAGAGACAAGCTAAAATCTGATTGCCTCCAGAAATATTTTCTTATAATGTTATAAAATGGTATTTGAAAGCTTTAAAAAAGGCTATGTGAAATTCTCTTCTCTTAGTTTTTGACTAACATACATAGCTACATTGTTCTACAGCACCATCTTCCTTTAGAGTAGGGGTACATAAGTTAAACCTTCAAATGTTTATATTCAGTTTTCCAAAAGCTGAAAAATCCAATTAAATTATAATTGTACCCCAGTATTTAATTTGATCTATTAACTCAAAGTACCTTTCTTGGCATTGATTCACATAGGACTGGATGTCATAATACATACAGATTTCTGCAATAAAAAGATGTGAATTTTAGTTTCAGAAGACAAAGAATTGCTAGGAGGAAAAAGCTCTGAATCTATGGGCATGCAAAGTAGGGCTCAGCTCCACTCATGCAGTGATAAATCCAGCCCCTGCATTTGCTAATTTGTGAGCGAATTAAGGCTCTTCATTAAGGCACCTCTCTTGCCACTGATGCATGCATTGGTCAGGCAATCTGATAGGCAAAGAAGAACTGATATTTATTTATTTATTTTATTAAACAAATTTATATAGCCAACTAACTCAGACACAATGACATAAGCCCATTCAAAATGTCCTCTAGCATTGAATTTAACGAACACATGAGATGCTAGGAAACCTTATGCATCCCCAGAACTGCATCACTTTAAAAGTAATCTGTGCATTCAGTATTTTTATCGCATAGGAGCTTTTGTGCACAAAGGAGCTCCCAGAATGAATGTGAACTTGGAATGTGTCTCCAGTTCATGGTACGTGAGCAGGTTCATTACTATGAATGTAGAATTGAGACCCAGGATACTACTGAATAGTGATTAAGATATGAAACCGGGATAGGGAGACCTAGTTTAAGTCCATCATAAATTGTGGAAACTCATTGGATGACTTTAGGATAATCAGTTATCTCAATCCATTGGTTACTGAAAAAGAAACTGCTCTGTAAACTAGCATTATTCTTTTTAACAATATATGCTTTAGCAAATTGTTAAATATCAAACTTAGTATTCCCATAGACCAAAGGTCATACTGACCTGATTTGTTGCAGGCACTATGCAAAGCATGGAAAACAATGTAATACTGAATGTCGAGAACACATGGAAGGTGAAACAGTGACCAAGTTAGCCTGCTGCAATTTGAAGATGATTTTCTGGAATGTCTCTCCTTTTCTTAGCAAAATTTGCAAATATAATTAACACTATTTATTAGGACTGATACTTTAGGCAAAGGTACAGTAAATTCTGTTACATATATAAAGCTTTCCCTTATTACACTAGCATGGAAGATACCAAAAGTTGTGCTTCACTTTACAGCAGACATGTCAAACTCGCGACATCACGTGACATCACGCAACATATCGGGACTGTTTTGCTATTGCTGGCAATGGGGTGGACGGAGCGTCTGGATAACGCATCTGGCCCATGGGCTGGCAGTTTGACACCCCCTCCTTTACAGGGAAACAGTGATTATTAAGCATAAATGTGATTTGGGGTCTAGAACATTAATTTTTATTAACAAAAGCACGTGTTGATCTTTTATTTATTTATTCAAATAAAACTGGATAGATTTCCTACTATTACAGTCTCATGAAAATGTTGATAATACAATAGACTCATGGTTTTAAAGGGACCTCTCAGGCCCTTGAGGCAGATCAGATCAGATCAAAAAGCAGACATCAGAAAATATACTGGATCTCTATTTTATTGATATAGGCTATAACCAGAATCTTGAAACGCTGATGGCATTTTTTTTCTTCCCATCTCTTTATACCAAAGAGTATTAAGACACAGTTATTTTAAGTTTCTTTCTAAGAATGGACCTTCTCCCATTCTTTAGCTGAATTCATGGTCACATTCTTTCCCCAAGATCATTTCTATGGTTTTCACTGCAGAAGCAGGTAAATTCGTGGATAAAACCATTATCTATGATTATTTATTATGAAGACTAACAGTATGACTACATAACACACTGTGAAAGTGAAGTTTATCAGTTATGTAAAAATCATTATCTCTAAACAACAAAAAATTAACATCCCTTTATTGAGTATGATGTTTAATGGGTGTAGAGCTTTGAAGGCCATATAATTCTCCATATCAACTGATAGGGAATAAGAGTGAGAGCTGATATAGAAAGTATCTCTTGCTAGCAGGGTTCCCATAAATACTTATTTGACTGGGGTGATATAGAGCTAGACTAGATAAATCCTTGTTCTAATCCACAATTCCTCACACTGACAGCTACTTCAAGTAAATAGAAGAGAATGAGTTAATTTAATTTAAGTAGATTGAAGTATCCATATGATCCACAGTAATCCTTGCAAAGTCCTATTTTTCTTGGTCTTTACTCCAGCTAAGTGAGTGTATCTAACCTATCTTGTCTGATCTAAATTAGATTAGGATTAAATTAAGATTAGACATTCTGGTCACTTGGACAGGAAATTGTCAGGAAATCTCACAAAAGTATTCTACACTGTTGGGAAAAAAAACATCCTCAAAAAGGCAATGCAGCACTTCCATATTATTGACAAAAAACTACCTGGATATGTGAGCGAAGCTTGACTCCTAGCAGATTGTACCTTTACCTAGATCTTTTAGCCCAGTACACAAAAAAACAAAGAAAAATACTTAAGCATCGCATTGAGTTTAATGGTGTGTGTCAAAATTGGCAAAATGATAAAGGTTGCTGGAATTGGGTATGTCAAGTTTAACGAAGAGAAGGATGAGGGGGGACATGATAGCAGTGTTCCAATATCTCAGGGGCTGCCACAAAGAAGAGGGAGTCAATCTAATCTCCAAAGCACCTGAAAGCAGGACAAGAAGCAATGGATGGAAACTAACAAAAGAGAGAAGCAACCTAGAACTAAGGAGAAACTTCCTGATAGTTAGAACAATTAACCAGTGGAACAACCTGCCTCCAGAAGCAGTGAATGCGCCAACACTGGAAGTTTTTAAGAAGAAACTGGACAGCCATTTGTCCGAAATGGTATAGGGTTTCCTGCCTGAGCAGGGGGTTTGACTAGATGACCTCCAAGGTCCCTTCCAACTTTATCATCATCATCATCATCATCATCATCATCATCATCATCATCATCATCATCATCATCATCATCATCATCATCATTATTATTATTATTATTATTATTATTATTATTATTATTATTATTATTATTATTATTATTATTATTATTATTATTATTATAGTGTTGTGATGCAAACCCCATTGTCTTGAACAGGCGTGTGATGTCAACACATGTATAAAAGTGTGAGACTTGAATCCAAATATTCTATTCCAGTTTTTCTCAACCTTGGCAACTTTAAGACCTGTGGACCTCGGTTTCCAGAATTCCGGGGGGTTAAAGTCCACAACCTCTTACAATCACCAAGATTGAGAAACACTGCTCTATTCAGCATATTACTGGTGTTGACACCATCCCCCTTGGATGCTGCTGATTGAACTAAACTGGTTTCCTGCCATAGCTGCCAAAAATGTATATTAGTAATAGCAGGGAGAGCACTTGTAACTGTAATGTAACGAGCAGTGAATTTGACTGAAGAACTATTATCTGCCATTGAAAATCATGTTGAGCTATATGTCAAGGGTCTGACTTCATATAAGGCAATGCTCTTGGTTCCTAATTAAATGCACTGAATTAGAACAAGCTCCGTCATAGACTCAGCATTACATTCACGATCAGTAATGTAAAAGTGCAGCCTGAAGAATGAGAACAGTGATTGAATATTATACTACTGTAGACTGTGTGGCTATTGTGACATTGTTTATAGGAGCTTTAATAATGAATGAAAGCAAATTGAACAGCAGATAGAGACCAAAACTTTTTTCCCCTGGGTTAATATTGCTCCAGACACCAGCAATATATAAGATGCCAAGCTTGTGTACTCCTGCCACATGTTTTATTCATGTGGGGGTTTTTTTTGCCCTTGGGAGAAAACAAGCAATCCTTTTGTATATTAAACCTTTCTTTTTTATATTTGAGCTTGCCCGGGAAAATAGTATACTATGTATCTTCTTATTTGGTCCTGCCCACTCTTTTTATTCTTCCTGGCAATTTACAGAACAGAAGCCTATGAACTTTACAATATGTTCAGACCGCCTCAGATATTGCTTTCAGAGCTGTCTAATGACAGGCAGTACTATTTCTGCTTCTCACTTTTTTTTCTTCATGCAATTTCCCATCACTCCTAATGATGGTTTCCCTGCCTGAGATTAAGTTATTCCATCCCACGTCGAAAGCACTCGCTTGCTTCCAGTGAATGAACCCTCTACGGATGTGGCAGAAGGCAGTTTTAGAATGCTATTCATGATTGCGCGGATGCATTGAGTTCTTGGAGCATTGCTATTCTTTGTCAACTCAGCCATGGCTTCTTCTGACGACCCAGGGCAAGGTGCTGTCCTTCATTCTCAGTTCCCCACTCAACTGGGGAAATAATATTCTTTACACAGGCAAAGGAGATAAGGATTGCAATGTGACTCCTTAAGCCAAATCCAGCATTTGAAACATATGGAGGAGAAAAGGTTGAGAAAAAGTGATTTTCCTACTCTATTCCCGAAGCTGAGGCTTATGAACAAATGGGTTCTGTGGAATGAATTAGAAATGGGAGAGGGAGGTAATCCCTCAGGAAATGCCAGTCTCAACTTTTGGGTTTAATATATGCCGTGGGTAGAATAAGCAATGGAGACAGAGTGGAATCTGAAGTCTTTGTTCTTAAGCACTAATATAGGCGAAGCTCATAATTTCATAGAACCAACAGATAAGGGAAAAGAAATGAGGAGGGACAGGAATGCTACCCAAAATCAGGTACCATGAAAATATATGATTTTTCTTCTAGACATGATTGTGTAGAGTAATTGTTGAAAATTCAGTTCTGGGAAGGGTGGCTAATCCCAGGAAGAATGGTAAGAGATGGAAGTGACTTGTCTTCTTTTGCCTCTTCTGTGGAATGAAAGCTACTAAATTCTCTTGTGTTGGTTTGCAAGATCAGTTAATTTGGTTGAACTATAATGGCATTCCCTACAAGGGAACTTGGGAACATCATCTTGGAGATAGCACTGCAGATTCTACATTAGAGATCCCAAAATGTCCCATTTCCAAAAGTTCCCTCTAGAGAGGAAAATTACATTAAAAAAATATACATTTAAAACACTAGAGTCTTGGAAGAAGGGCAGAAACACAAGCCATTTTTGCTATTTCAGGCAGAGCAGAAAGTTTAATTGAATTCCACTCAGTGCTGATCATACAATATTATTTTGAGAGCTGCAGAGAGAAAGGGTGTCCAATCTCCAATCCCAGATTCTCATACATTCTTCTGACCATGCCTTTTGGAAACTGAAAGCATAGTTTCCTGCTCTTTCCAGTGGGAGATAATAAAATCTGTTGGTGGAAACCATAACATTTATTTAAAATCAAGAACTTCCCAATGTAATCGTTCTTATATCTCTGATGTAATCTTTCCCACTTTATGGCCTTCCCTCTCAATAAAAAAAAACATACAGTTTTTACCCTGAATCAGTATCTGAGGAGGCTTCATTATTCTGGTAATGACAGGATGCACATAGGTTGAACTTTATTAATTCAACTCTATTGCATTATTTGGTATAATTTTTTAATCCTACCAGAAGGATTCCAGAAATACAAGCTGTGTGTTTTCTACATAGTACTTTCAGATAACTAGATCTAAGAGAAATAATGTGTAGCTGACTTTAATGCCAAAGATCATCTGAGCTATTAAAACAGAATGGGAAATACTTTGAATTTAAATTGACAGATGATCTACTGATAGTCCATTTAGGGCAATCAATTGTATCTATTCATGAGTTAATAATAAGTTAGTCTATTGAACCTGTCTCAATAATGAAACAAATTTGGATCCTATTCAGTCACATTTTAAAATAATTGTTAATAGAAAGCTAATTCAAAGTCCTAAATCTTCATATTTCAAAGCAAAAACCCCATTTTTCAAATTATATATTATGCTCTAGACATAACAGTCTAAGGACAGATGAGAAATATAGGCTTCAGAGTAAACCTCTTGGGCTCAGTATCCATCACTCTTCCTTAACATGGAGAATTGTTTTGTGATATTTCCACAGGACTCTGCTTTTGAATGCCAAGCCAAGATCCTGTCTGCTTGTTAATATCACTGGTTGTGGCAATCTTGCTTAAGATTAGATGTTGATGGTTACAGTGAAAGTTTCCTTGTTCCACAGAGAACTTCATATTAATATTGCTTTTTTATTTACCTATTTATTTTGCTGAGCACCTGTCTTTAAAATATTGGCTTCTAGGTCTTCCAGAGTACTATAGTCTATTAATGTTGCCTATAACAGTATTTACTTTTTACAGGAACAACATCTTCCATCTGGTGAGACCTGCATACCTCTTGATTCCTTGGAGATGTATGTTTATATTTAATCAGGAATTGTAAGACTTTATCTAATCACTAATGACCCCCCATCAGGACACTCTATTTCCAAAAGTACAAATGGCCCTTGCCCTACAAGTATTTTAAAAATGGGCCAAAGCAATACATTTCCAGTAGAAGCCAGCCCTTACCTTAGGTGAATGGTCTCCTTAATATGCTAGGATAAGGGTATCAAACTGCCAGCCCGCAGGCAGGTTGCATCAAATGGAGGCTGCACCCATCCCAGCTCCGGCAATGCAAAAAAAGTTGTGATACGTCACGACACATCATGTGACGTGGCGAATTTGACACCTGTGTGCTAGGGTTTTTGTTGACTTCTATTATTTATATATCCTTCCTTCTTCCCCCCTTCTCCCTCCCTCCATCCCCCTCTCTCTCTCTCTTTTTCTCTCTCTCTAAATACTGCAAAATGAATAAAAATGGCTGACATATTACAAACAAGGATGCTTGATAGAACATTATTTTGGAAGCAACAAGAAGAGGGAGACATAGAATCCAAAAGAAGAATTACCATGATCAGATATGGAAAATATTTACATACATTTGTTCATGTAGGAATATATAATGTGTTATTTGAATGCCTTCAAAGGAGGTTTGGAGAAGACACATAAGGCATGGATTTTCTTTTTTAGATAGACATATTTTTATCATCACCATTAGGTCCTGTGCAGAGCACATTGGGCAGCGAATGTTTTCCAGCAGTTTTGATCATCCACAGCATCTTTGGCATTGTCCCAAGGGACATTAATAATCTTAAGATCTTCCTTAAGTGTTTGGCGCCGAGTTTCTGGAGGCTAGCCTCATTTTCTCTTTCCTCCAAGAGGTCCCCAAGGTAATGCAATTTTTGGATGCAAGTTTTTAGGCATATTAAGATATGGCCAACAAGCCACATTCAACGTTCATTCACAGTTCTCGATAGGTGTTCTAAATCTGATCTTTGAAGTACCTCTTCATTAGTGATGTAGTCATGATAACAGACATGGAGGATTCTTCTGAAGAACATTTCTGGAAAACATTTAACCATTTAGTCATCTTGGTTGTACACTTGCATGTTTCACAAGTATATATTGTGGTATTATCTTTGTGGTAATACTTACGGCTGCCGTAGATCAAATTGGGTGCATGATTCACAGCCATTGCCATTCCAATTCAATAGTAAATGTTCTTATCTGTACTTCCATCAATAGACATAATGCTACTAAGATATGGAAATTGTTAGACTTGTTCTATAGCCTGGCCACGGACTGTTATAGGCATATTATCCTGAGCACTTTTGAGTTGCATAAACTTGGTCTTCTCAAAATTTATATGTAAGCCAATCTTGTTGTTCTCATTATCTAAACTGGTAGTCATTTCTTGCAAGGACCCCTTTGTTCGCCAAGCAATGCAATGCCATATTTTTACCATACCTTTCCATATTTTGCCTCATCATTTGTTTTTTGCATGTTGGGTGTCCCTCTTTCCCTCTGCTTTGCTTCTGGAAGATGTTACTTCCAGATGTACTATTTTGGACTGTAGACCCCCAACTTTAATCTGTGGCAGGTGTATATGCTCATCTGCTGAAAATGTTGTATTTAGCAGTGTGAGTGAAAAGCCTTCATTGTCAGATGGATAATGTAGCAAAAGACTGGCTTTAATAAATAGATGTTATTAACTAGATGGTAGCCCTGATTCTTTTCTAGAGCTTTTTGCTAAGTTATAAATCATACTTTGTGATTAATTACAGTAATTATATGTTAAGTCAATAGCTGCCATAGATATACAGAAAAATCACTTATCCTCTGAAATTCAGCTATTAATTTTGTTTTAATGATACTTGCTTTAAGTGCACATTATTCAGATTTCTTTATTTTTCTGCAAAATAGTAAAAAAAAAACAGGCATAGTATTTCATATTTTCTTCCCTTTTTGATCAAGAAGATCCATTCAATTCCATCAAGCAGAACATTTTCCTCAGGAAACTCAGAAAACCAAAGGGAGGAGGGAAGGAGGGATGAAGAAAGAAAGAAAGAAAGAAAGAAAGAAAGGAAGGAAGGAAGGAAGGAAGGAAGGAAGGAAGGAAGGAAGGAAGGAAGAAAGAAAGAGAAAGAAAGAAAGAAAGAAAGAAAGAAAGAAAGAAAGAAAGAAAGAAAGAAAGAAAGAAAGAAAGAAAGAAAGAAAGAATCCTAGCTTAAAGAATACAACTAGAATTCTTACAGTACTTACTGGAGTAGACAATTAGGGCCTATAAGATATATTCATCCCCAAAACACTTTAAATCTGACAGCAAAATTGTCACTTTTAAGATGAAAACATTTGAGTGATTTTCACTAATGGTTGAAAAAGATATTATCTTGATCCTTAAATCCCCATCTCAAAATTATCACCACATCACTAAAAAGAAAGCAAAATATTTCAGTCTTCTGTATCTTCAGAAACATTAAATGCAAACCCATAACCAAGAAATATTGCTTAACTTGATTTTAAACAAATCTAATTTAATTAATGTTATTAATTAATTAGATAAGCTCTTCAAACAGCAGTAGGTGAACATTGTTTCACATAAAGTATCTATCATTTGAAGTTCATCTTAAATCACATTTGTTTTGGTATTTCATCTCATGGCAAGCACTATTCACATGAGTTAAGAGTATGAGTTCAAAGATAGTTATCAAAAAACAAAAATTAGGCAAAAGATGAAGGCAAGGTCTTTCAAAGTTCTCAAATTAATTACCAGATATGGAGACCAAGCAAGTAGCTATCCAGGTCAGGTTCCTTGAGACAGATGAGGGCAGGAAGTAAGTTTCCCAAGTAGATAAGTTATGCAACTTGCATTATTTATATTTCCCAAAATCTTGACCTACCCACTGCTGAAATGATCTAAATTATTTTTTGGCTATAACCAATCTGACTCTCAAGTAAGTTCATCTCTCTGGCTTCTGCAGTCTTTTGCTTCTTTATCCCATAATCTGTCCCATGGCCATATTGTAGTATCGTCATTTTTTAGGGGGCAGCTCTGAACATTTTTCTGCAGACACGCCGTACTCAGCGTGTGGTCCTCAATGGAACCGCATCTACATGGAGGGAAGTGTGTAGTGGGTGCCCCAAGACTCTGTTCTGGGCCCAGTGCTCTTTAACCCTCTGGAACGAGCTGCCCCCAGAGATCCGGGTGATCCCGGATCTCCCCTCCTTCCGCCGCGCCCTTAAGACCTGGTTATTTCAGCAGGCAGGACTGGCCTAGGGGTATTTTAAAGGGGTTTTAAATTAAATTTTTAGTAGAAGCGGCCAAATTTAAATAGTTATTTTTAATCTTTTTAAATTTTGTATTGTATTAT
>NW_015387615.1:347735-368105 GCF_001527695.2 Protobothrops mucrosquamatus
AAACATCTTCATCAATGATTTGGATGAGGGGATAGATGGGGAAATCATCAAATTTGCAGACGACACCAAGCTGGCAGGAATAGCCAACACTCCAGAAGACAGGCTTAAGATACAGAAGGATCTGGACAGACTTGAACACTGGGCACTATTTAACAAAATGAAATTCAATGGTGAAAAAAGTAAGGTTCTACATTTAGGCAAGAAAAATCAAATGCACAGGTATAGTATAGGGGGTACCTTGCTCAATAGTAGTAACTGTGAGAGGGACCTCGGAGTCCTAGTGGACAATCACTTAAATATGAGCCAGCAGTGTGCTGCAGCTGCCAAAAAGGCCAACACAGTGCTGGGCTGCATTAACAGAGGGATAGAATCAAGATCACGTGAAGTATTAATACTACTTTACAATGCCTTGGTAAGGCCACACTTGGAATACTGCATCCAGTTTTGGTCACCACGATGTAAAAAAGATGTTGAGACTCTAGAAAGAGTACAGAAAAGAGCAACAAACATGATTAGGGGACTGGAGGCTAAAGTATATAAGGAACAGTTGCTGGAATTGGGTATGTCTAGTTTAATGAAGAGAAGGACAAGGGGGGACATGATAGCAGTATTCCAATATCTCAGGGGCTGCCACGAAGAAGAGGGAGTCAAGCTATTTTCCAAGGCGCCTGAAGGCAGGACAAGAAACAACGGATGGAAACTAATCAAGGAGAGACGCAACCTAGAACTAAGGAGAAACTTCCTGACAGTTAGAACAATTAACCAGTGGAACAACCTGCCTCCAAAAGTGGTGGATGCTCCAACACTGGAAGTTTTTAAGAAGAGACTGGACAGCCATTTGTCCGAAATGGTATAGGATTTCCTGCCTGAGCAGGGGGTTGGACTAGATGACCTCCAAGGTCCCTTCCAACTTTATTATTATTATTATATACACAGCTTAAGTCTTCTGGTTCCAATTCTTTCTGAGACATGGATTTTTCAGACTCCATACCTCTTTGTCCTACCTCAAAGGCAGATGTTGTCCATGATGTAAGACCAAAGATGACATTTCTATTTCCTCCCCCTCATGCTTTGACTTGCAAGTTATTAAATCACTAACTGTTGAATTCCCTGAATTCAGAGACTTGCAAGTTCAAGAAATTCAAAGATCACCAGATTTGGAGGAAATGGCGTTACAACATTTTTTTCCCTCATTGCTTCTTTAAATCATTTCTACTGACAGTTTGAAAATGCTTGGAAAAAAATATATGGTGACAATTCAGCCAGAGATCACACAAAGCATTAGCCACTGCACAGAAGAGCAGCCATGCAAATTTGATTTTAAGCAGATCCGGTTGATTGTCACATCA
Organism: Protobothrops mucrosquamatus; assembly: GCF_001527695.2. Lineage (NCBI taxonomy): Eukaryota > Metazoa > Chordata > Lepidosauria > Squamata > Viperidae > Protobothrops > Protobothrops mucrosquamatus. The sequence continues at coordinate 349,085 of NW_015387615.1, forward strand.
TTTCCTTTGGAGGAAGATTGCTACATTTTCTCTGAAATGCAATTGTCTCATCAGCTATTATCCATACTTTAAGCCATCCTGTGTTTAGATTTACCATTTTTCAAGACACAGCAGCCATCCACTTCTACACACAATGTTCCTTGGAGGTTACTTTGCCAATATATTAAGCTGATTCCAACCAAAAATAACCTCAGTTTTTGATTGATAAAGAATTATTAAATCATTTTTTAACAAGAAACCAGATTTTTTTTTGCCAAGAATCTTGAAGCAACTGTACTGAACTCTTATTAAGCTGTATTATCATAACCTTTCCAAGAAATAATGCAAGAAGAGAATTTGGAAAAATAATATTATCCTGTTTCCTGTAAAAGGAAAGACAGAATGGAAAAACGCAGTTTGAAAGAAAAAACAAAAAGAATAAAAATTCTACCCAGCAATAACAGCAAAGCAAACATTTCCTTTTGTGTTAATCATGTATTTCAAATTGCCACATGTCTATGGCATGCACACACTCACACACATGCACACACACATACAAACACACACATACTTAGGCAGAAGTGATTGGCATGGACTTTACAAAAAGTAACAGCAGCAACACACATATAGTTCCTGCTAGCCCACTTGGGGACTCTGAACTATTTTGTCACATATCCTCCAGGAAAAATAGAAATCATAAGAACTACAGTTCTTACTGCCATTGATATATATTTGAATGCTCCTGCTAATAATGATAAAGCTTTGCCCCAGGACTGAGTATGTGTTTTTCATGTAGATGATCTGCATCATTTCAAGCTCAAAAGTTATCAACTGGCCTTGGTGGGAGGAAAAAAAAATCTTCTTGAAATTTTAGATAACTTTTGCTAAGCTAAATTGTTTTCATCCAACAATTCTATCTGTTTTCATACAGGATGGGGGGACTTCATTACTGACATTCTTTAAAAAATTAAGAAAAGTTGGGGACAAAGACTTGGATAAGGCTATAAGAGACGCAGCACTTGATAGATAGATAGATATAGATAGATAGATAGATAGATAGATAGATAGATAGATAGATAGATAGATAGATAGATAGATAGATAGATAGATAGATAGATAGATAGATAGATAGATAGATAGATAGATAGATAGCCAAGCAGCCAAGTGAGAGCGGGACGGGTGGAAGGGGCAGGGATAAGAGGAGAGGGGGCACCAAGATCGGCATGCACATCAATGGATAAGACGCAGCCATATAGGACAAGGCTGACTGGGGCGAGCAAAGTGGAGCAGACAAGGAAGGGAGTAATGGGAGGAGAAAGGGCGATAGGATCAAAACGCGTATGAGTGGGTGCGAGACATTCAGAGCAGTTACAGTCATTTAGGGTGGATGGGCCAATCACGCGCTCAATGAGTAAAGCGCAAAAACAACTAGGTTTATAAGCAGACTCTCCAAACTCCCAGCTTTTACTCTGATGACATCAGCAGGGGACCGATGAAAGCTCAGGCAGCAGACAGATGTTTGTATAACAAACGGTTGTTTTTAACAATAAACAGCTGTTTTTATATTTATCCCGGTGTTTGAAGTTTTTATACTCTTAATATGAATGTGCCTGGGATTCACATTTTAAAAAATTAAATATAACAATCCTTAAACAAAGTTAAAAGCTTCAGCTATGAAAACAGCAGTAAAGTCTATTCAGAAGAACTTCACTACCTCAGGGATCTGGTTCTGAATTAATTGCATCAAAGGCAGAGCTTTTCTGTATCCCCATCCCACAACGGGCGAGAGACCCAGATATTCTTCTACTGTTCATAATTAGCCTAACACTTGTATCAGATCAAACTGAACATTAATTTAATATTGCAATTCTCTAGGATCAGTCCAATCTTTTGATATTTTGTTGCACACTGGTTAAACCTAATATTATAACAACAGATTTCAAAATTAAACTATAAAGAACACCACTGACCTCCCCTTCCACAGAAAGGTTTCCCAGAGTCCTTCTTATCAAAGAAGATAGTTGCTACTAGCAGATTAATAGCCCTCAAGCTACTGCATACACAAATGGAAATGGAAGTAGCAAAAGCAGTGATTCTTAAAAGTTCAGCAATTCTTATAATAAAATGAGCTGGTTTTTCAGCCAAAAGGTGGAATGGCTGATTCCTCCTGTTTCTGCAATCAGGTTATATTATGTTATGTTATGTTATGTTATGTTATGTTATGTTATGTTATGTTATGTTATGTTATGTTATGTTATGTTATGTTATGTTATGTTATGTTATGTTATGTTATGTTATGTTATGTTATGTTATGTTATGTTGTTATGTTATGTTGTTGTGTTGTGTTATGCTATGGTGTTATGTTAATTTATTTGATTTGATTTTTAGTTCATCATTATTGATTTATAAGTAATTCAAGGTGACAAACATATCTAATGCTCCTTCTTTCCCCTATTTTCCCCACAACACCTGTGAGGTGGGTTAGGCTGAGAGACTGTGACTAGTCCAAAATCACCCATGCAGCTTTCATGCCTAAGGTGGGACTAGAACTCACAATCATCTGATTTTTAGGCCAGTTCCTTAATCACTATACCAAACTAAATGTCTATGGAGATTCTCGATCATCCAAGTAATCGTACCAAAGGTGCTTTTTCAAGATGCAAGTGACTTTCTTGGTGTTTTTCCTTGAAACTTTTTCGCTTCTAATCCAAGAAGCTTCTTCAGTTCTGACTGGGTATTTTATCTTTGGGTTGGACAAGCTTCTACCTTTAAACCCAAGAATATATTAACACAAAAGCTTGCCCACCCCAAGAATAAAACACCCAGACATAAACTGAGTGACATGGTATATGCAGTACAATGCACTGAGCCATGTGCAGATCTGTACATTGGGGAAACGAAACAACAACTTCATAAATGTATGGCACAACATAGGAGAACAAACCCATCAGGACCAGATTCAGCAGTCCATCTGCATTTAAAAGACAAAGGCTACTCTTTCGAAGACAGCAAAGTCCATATTCTGGGCAGAGAAACCACTGGTTTGAAAGAGGGACCAAAGAGGTCATCTATGTTACAATTGAACAGTCCTCTCCAACAGAGGGGAAGGGATATTTCCTGCCTACAACATAGTCCTTTCAGCAGTCCCAAGAAGGTTCCACACCTATTTGCACTCTGATTCAGGTAATTCTGAAGGTACAGATAAATCCCCAATTGGCCTAAACAACTCTCAGAGAGTTAATGACCAACCTTCAGAATGCTAACAACCAGATGATTGCAAAGAATATAAATCTTTCTATTCCCCACTATTCAGTCAGAACTGAAGAAAAGCAAAATGTTTTCAAGAAGTAAAACCAAGAATGTACAGCGGCTTTTTGAAAAGCACCTTTGGGATTACTCCATATTAGTTCCAGATTTATTTGGTCAAATAAGAGAGATCAAATCAATATGCCTTGTAGTTGTCAGAAACACTTCATTTAAACACTGAATATAATATATATATTATATATATATATATATATATATATATATATATATATATATATATATATATATATATATATATATATATATATATATATATATATATATATATATATATATATATATATATATATATATATATATATATATATATATATATATGATCAGTGATCATCAAAACATTTACTGGATTCCTAATCTAAAACACTGATCAAATCACAGCTAGAAGTTGGTACAAAGCAGATAAATTCTCCTGCATTTGTTTTTCTACAGGTTCTCATTGTCTTTTGAGATTCTTTCAAACAGGAATATGAGAGCACTTCAAGCAAACTGAAGACTTTGGAGAAATCTTCCATGGAAGTCTCCCATAAAATTTCTAATGGGTGGAGTTTGGTATTCTTAAACTAACTTATTTATGAGGTAGCCAAGGGATATGTGTATATATATTTATTCTTTGATTACACAATTGTCTCTCCAAGAATCTGCAGCTTTCCTATTTCTTGTATTTTGGTTAAATACAAGGTATTGTCCCCTCTTCAGTTTCAGCAGGAGTGACATGGTATCTTCGTTAAGGGAAAATCCTGTATTTGGAAGATTGTAGAAGAATTTTTTCACCCAATTTTTCTGCCCATAAATTTTGGTGCAAGAATTTTGAAAGGCCATTTGCGCCTAGCTCTACTGGAATCATCTGGGATTAACTTTAATGTAAAAGTGAACTGATTAGCTAATGTAAGAGCTTTCAGGATTAGGTTAGGCCAGAAAGAAAGTCATTGATCTCATTTTTCACATTCCAGTCTTGCTCTTGCTTATGGATATTTAATATTGAACAACAGTAAATGATGGAATTTGCAAAGCACAGGGGGAATCAAAAAGTTCAAAGCAGTTCCCCAAAGTTATGATTGTTTTATTCCCTTAACATGAAATAATCCATTAAAAAACCTAATAATATAACCCTGGACTGAAGCTAAATCAATAACAAAGTAATATTTCAATTCTGTCAGCCTACATTATGCAAGCAGAAAAAAAGTCCAGCATGTACAGTACCTTGTGATTTTAATATATCACAGTACAAAATTGAGATATATCAAAGCAGGTTATGTAGCATTATACATATTATTGTTTCTTATCAGTTCCATCATAGAGATAGCAAAATATTTATAATCTCAGGAACAATTATTCCTTTTGCATTATTTCTCCTCACCTTTATTATGTTATAAGAGTATTTGCTCAGCTGGAGAAATCACCTTATATATAACAAAGTCCACGTTCCGTTATTCATCATAAATACATAATACATGCACACACGTACGCATGTAATAACAATAGTAGCTACAAATGGTGAGCAGTACAGGCCCCAAGGCAGGCAAAAAGTGAAATAAATAAAAGTGAAAGTGATGCCCTAAATACTTTTTTTTAACATATTAGCCCTCAAAGAGGACAATACTCTTGAGTTCCAGTTCAGGCAGCTGGAAGCAGCTGGAGTCCATTCTCTGATGCAATTCATCATATTTGAGTCAGGACGCAACCATTCATATATTTGGGTTATCAAGTAGTTGAATCAGTTGAATCAAATTTTCAATCTGCTTAGTTCTAAATTGGTGCGGGGGCAATTTGGTATGGTGGCATCAGGCTAGAAAACAGGAGTTCGTGATTTCTAGTCCTGCCTTGGACATGAAGCCACTGGGTGACCTTAGGCCAGTCACTTTCTCTCTGCCCAAGGAAGAAGGTAATGGCAAACCACTTTTGAAAAACCTTGCCAAGAAAATGGCAGGGACTGCCTCTGAGACTGTGATATGATTGAATGGGGGGAAAATAGGGGGGAAAGTTCTAAATTAATTATCTGCGGCTACCTGCAAAACTCCTTTTTACACTCTGTTTTCTGGGTGCTGGCTTTTTTTCCCCTGAAGACTAGGTCTTCTTCATACTGGACTTACCTCTTGGGTGAGGATAATTCCCAGAATTCCCAAACAAACAGAAGGAAAAATGGAGTAAGGAAAAAGTTATTTTCTCTATGGAGAAAGAATTGTTCTTACCAAATTAGAAACCAAAAGTTGATTGCTCATTTTCTAATTCAAAGGGGGATAAGATATTAGGTAGAAAGTGGGAACACAGGTACTGTATAGTATACGTCAGTCATATAACCAAGCTAAATATGTGGCGTACTTATAAATAGGGGGAAGTTGGCATCACACAGAAAAATCTTATACAATAAGGCAATTTACAGCCTTTCTAATGGAGGGTATCAAATGGAATTCAGTCCTCAAGCACTTTACTACTCAATAATCATAGTGTTACTTTTTATCAGCTGATGAGTTCATCAGCTCCACAACACGGGCTCCCACTGGCAAAATTATTTTTCCGGTGCACTGGTCACTTGTTCAGGCCACAACAGCCATGATACTTTGTCATTTGAATGTGTCTGTTTTATAATCTAATCATACTTAATCCATAGTCTGTAAAGTCTCCTTCTGAGTCATTAGCAGACATCCACTGTGAATGCTTAATACTTATTTCGAATGCACTGATGCAACTTTCTGCTTCATATCCTACTACAAGCTATTTTAAAGTTGGAGCTTTAAGAAAAAGCCAAAAGCAGGATGTAAAAACTTTGATTTGTAAAGTCCAATATGGCCAATGCCTTTCCCAGTTTTTGAAACTCCTCGTGATCAGTTACTGAATTTGAACCGAACACTCAAATGTATTCTGAAATGTGTTCTGCGGAATAGACAAAGCTGTTTGAAACAATTTTGAAAACTAAATCTTACTTTCTATTCTTTTCCTATCTTTAGTATTCTCCACCTATTGCATAAATTATATCGTTCTTTTAAAGAATTAGGCTTTATTGTTATGCTAAATCATAATAAATTATTTTTTTAAAAAAAAAGAGATGAAACTCTTAAAATAATTATTGCAAGAACTATGAACACTACTTTATTACTGACATGCCACAATCTCTACAGGAGTCCAAGAAGTAGAAAAACCAATAACTGTCAGAACAATGAACAAGCTGAACTAAACTTGTCATCTGGTTGAGATTCAGCACGGCCAGCATGAGAGTGCAAGAGAAAAACAAACAAACAAACAAACAAACAAAACCAGTATTGATGTTGATATAGTATTAAATTATATATCATGTTCTTACCATGGCTGAAAAGGGCATCCTGGGTAAAAATCTTAATTTCAGGTGGCTGAAGTGATAGTCAGGATTGTGGCACTGCAACAGCTGAGGAGTGAAGATGGTACTTCCCCATAACAATCACTGCATGCTAATGTAATATGTGGCCTAAACATCAAGCCAAGCAAAATCATGATTTTGGTTTCTCAAACTGTCTTACGAAGTTGAGAGCAGGCCTGTTGCTGGTATATGGATTGGTAACTGCCTGACAACAAACCTTCATAAGAAACACCATCTCATCGGGGCAAGGCCAAAGAGTGCAGTTGCCACAGACATGCAAGGAATGCTTAACAAGCTTTGTAAGCCAAAAGATGGATAAATGCTGGAAATGAGACTTTATTATGGAAATGGAACAAATTAGTTTAGATGTTTGTAAAGAAATGTTTGTTCTTTTTCTTTTTTTTTCTGAAAGAGGTAAAAAATTATGACTGGAATTTTATTTTTATTCCAGCTGTGTTGCAGGAGGTATTGACTTAAGATTTTATTGAAAGTATAGATTGGGAGGGAAGAAAGTGAAGGGAAAATTTAAGTGTAAAATGTAAGGGGAAAAAAATAAATGCTGAATGGATAGATTATATTAGATGTATGGTGTGATTAAAATATATATAGTTTTTGAGTAGTCATATTGGTTTTCAATCAATTTTAATTAATAATTGCCTTATTAGAGTTAAAGTAGGTATATATTGTTAGCAGGGCTTTTTAAGTCGGTCTTGCGCCGCCTTGGCGCAAGGCCGTGGAAAAAGGCCCGGCCGGCGTGGCCTTTATCGGGGAGGGTGTGGCCTTTATCGGGGAGGGTTTAAAATGAACGTAAGGACAAGAGATTTCCCCGCCAGGATCCCAAACTACTCCCGCACCGGTCCAAACTCAAGGCGGTGGAAAAGAGGCTCTAAAAAAGCCCTGATTGTTAGTATTATATTTGTTTAGTTAAATTGTAAGTTAGATTTGGAAAGATTTGTTTTAAGTCCTGTATTTGATTCCGGGAAGCTCAGGGGGGGAAGGGGGTTAGAAGTATTGAAACAAAAAGTGATGTATTCATATGTTATAATTGTATTGATAAGAGGAAGCGCTCGGTTGGTATCCCGGCTTGCACTCATTGAAGTGGTCAGGAAGAGGGGGGATGTAGAAGGGGAAGGAGGAAGGAGGAGAGGTTGTGGGTTAGAGGTAGGAAGGAAAGGTAAGTGGATGAGGGCGGAGGCAGGTCGGGAACCTCTGAGCGTTTCTGATAATGTATTGAATTTGATTGTTTTTTTTTGTGTATGTTTGTGTTATAAATGCATCATATTACTTATTGTTCAATTATAAAAATTAATAAAATTTTCTTTAAAAAAAAAGAAACACCATCTCAGGATGGTGGTGAGACTTCAAGATTGTTGGTTTTACATAACTTCAGACTTCATGCCCTGGAAAAGGAATCTGGATTAGCTCACAAGTTCATTCCTGCAGGGCAACCATGGGTTTGTCACCAGAATTAGTGATCCTCCACATTGGGATCACTAAGTCTGGTGACAAACCCATGGTTGCCCTGTAGGAATGAACTTGTGAGCTAATCCATATTCTTTTTCCAGGGAATGGAGTCTGGTTATGGTAGACTTTACAGACTATGGATTAAGTATGATTAGATTACAAAATGGCAGACACATACTTGAAAACTGGTTTTTGCTTTGGGGGCATAAATAGAGACAACGTTGACATCTATTATTTGCCAGATTGCTTTCTGGTGAAATGGTGTATTGTTGCTACCAATGTCTATGGAGATTCTTAGTCATCCAGGTCATGGTTATTCCAAATGTGCTTTTTCAAGAGCAACTGGACTTTCTTTGTTTTGCCTTGAAGATGTTTTGCTTCTCATCCAAAAAGCTTTTTCAGTTCTGTTGCTACCAGTGGGCTTTTGGATCCTAGAAAGATTAGAGATAGACATCATTATTTCCTATGCTATGTTGATTGATGATTGTAGAGTTTTTAATAGTTGAGATATTCTGCATTTTTGTTCTCTTCTACAATGTATGGAGTTAGTCAGATTAGGGGTCCTTGGTGCTCTCTGAGCTTGCTTGTTTTCTTGAGGATGTTTCATTACCCAAACTAGGTAACATCATCAGTGTTAGTAAGAAGTGCTATTTGCTGTCAGTTTATATTCTAGTGGCTTGCCTATCAGTATTGATGGGAGTGGTCTTAGAGAGTCTTTGATTGGGCTGTTTGCTGTTGGCTTCTTTGGCAGTTTCTTGATTGGGGTATTGTTTACTTGATTGTTGATCTGATGTTAACCTTGGAGTTAATCTATTCCAGGGGTGTCAAACTGCCGGCCTATGGGCCGGATGCATCACATGGAAGCCGCGCCCACCCCATTGCCAGCAATGGCAAAACTGGCCCAATACGTTGCGCAACGTCATGTGACGTCGCGAGTTTGACATGCCTGATCTATGCTGATCTGGGTGCTGAATATAAACTGACAGCAAATAGCACTTCTTATTAGCACTGATGATGTTATGTTACCTAGTTTATATAATGAAACATTTGCAAGAAAATAAGCAAGCTCAGGACCCCTCATGTCAACCCTGAGCTACAAATATTCTCCTTTATCAGTCAGATTAGGGCAGGTCACAAATGCTGTCAGTACAAAATATCCTACTGTTTGCAGTGGGCAATAGCATACAGAGACAGAAAGATATACATCTTTTTTTTCACTTCTTAGTATCCCATGTTGAGATTTAAATATAAAATGGCATTTTGATATTGCCATGCATGAGAAGAATGCAGAAATTCAAAGTTTTGCTCTGTATTGATGAGTTCCACACAACACAAATATAGTTGAATGCTGAACTAGTTTTCCAGGTAGTTTTGTTTCAAACTGCAGCATAATTTTTCATTTACAGTGAGTTACAGTTTTAATAAACTGGTAGAGACTTAACTCTCATTTATTGGATGCATTTCTTGGTTTTGGAAGGAAAGAATAAAAGGATGACCTGCAGCAAGTTGGATGTTCTTGATTACAGCTGTGATTGGTTGAAAGTGCCGACTGAGGACAAATCATCCTGGACAAGTCTGTCAGGGTGGTCACTAAAAGTCAACACTGACTCTCTTTATAATCCAATTTATTAGTTTAGAAACAAATTGCCGCCTTCATAATGGTGAACACTGTTTCATTCCTGGTTCTACTGGATTCATCTCTTTAGGAGTTGAGAGGGTAATTCTAGGCAGAGAAGGGGGTGTAGGAAACAAATGAAATATGCACTATATTACTGAATAAATTATGCCACTATTTCTTACCCTGGCACATTGAATTTTTTTAAAAAAAAATACTGAAGAGAGAGGGAGGGCAGTTATCAGAATGCAGAGCATGAGGAGAAGAGACTTAAGAGACTCACCATTTCTGTGATTTTGATTCAAAAGCAATGGAGGAAAGGACAGGGAAACTCTTGTTGAAATTTGTGTTGACTTTTTCTTATCACCATATGCAAGCTTTAGTTGACTGTTGTTGTTTGGGGAACTGAAAGCTTATTGTCTCCTCTTGCTTGTAGACATCTTCAGTCTGTCATAACAAAATATCAGAGTTGGAAGGGACCTTCTAGTCCAATCCCCTGCTCAGGCAGGAAACCCTACACCACTTCAGACAAGTGGTTGTCCAGTCTCTTCTTTAAAACCTCCGGTATCGGAGCACCCACAACTTCCGGAGGTAAGTTGTTCCACTGATTAATTGTTCTGTCTTCCACCACAACATTCAGGAGTATTATCAAGGGGGAATCTACCAATTGTAACAACCATCTAGATATTGCCAAATCTGGAAAATGAACAACAATTAAGGAAGCAATTTCTTAAACCAGCTTTGTTTTCAGCAAAATGAGAGATAAACAGCTTAAACATGTCACACAGAAGAGCCCATAATAAACCTGTTTCATTTAGAAACCTAAGATTTTACTTTACGTTAATCAACCAAGACTATAAGGCAGTGAAGTTGACATCCTGTAATGGTACCTTGAATAACAGAATATTAAGTGTCACTGAAGGGATTGCCATAACTGGCCAATAAAATTCAGACAGTCACTATATGGTAGCAACAAAAACTCTCTTTGCCAATATCTAGTGATCTGCAATAGCCCTAGCATAGGAAGTCAAAATGAGGCCCCAGTTCCTTTTTTTCCTGAAGCCTATATAGGAAGCAATGGATTCTATATGCAACACTCTTTAGAAAAGAACACCTGTGTTAGCATCAATGATTCATGCACAAATGTTTTCTGCATGTTATTCGTGCATCCTCAGGAAAAGCTATTGTTGGGAAGTTCCTCACAAAAGGCAGAAAATCCATAAACATTTATATTAAAGAACTAAAGTAAAATACTGACTCATAGGAAATTCAGTGGAAAAAAAGAACATCACATCAAAGATTAACTGCATTTAGTTTAAGTATATACAGCTGACTTACAGCAAAAAAAGTAATTTGGCTCTTTAATTCATATTTTTATAAGCAGTAAGAAATATCTGAGTTGTCCAAAACTGCTCATCTTTGAAATGGGCAGGAGGAAATTGAAGGAGTATGGTATCTTGGCAGAAAATTCTTAATATATCTATTTAAAAAGTTGAAAAAAATGTGTTCATTTTTCTTTGAACACAGAATATAAGTATCTCCAAAGATTTTACCAATACATGGAATGCATAGACTTTGGGGAAATTCAAACAATGTGTATGTAACTTGACTTTTAACTTGAAGTTTTCTGTTTTTAATCTATACTTTTATTCATGTAATTATATGCTTTTGTTATGATGTTGTAAACCACCCAGAATCACATAGGTAAAATAGATGGCATAGAAATTTAATTGATAAATAATAAATAATTGTATTTAGAAGATGCATCCAGCTACACTTTCTCACCTGATATTCAATGCTATTTACATTAGGATCAGAATCAGGAACATAGCAATTCTTTCTCCAGATTATAATATTCTACAGTTTCCACATTGCCATTTCCATATCACCATATGCTGTATTATATATGACTTTGAATTGAGATTATATTTCGTAAATACCCAGCACCAGTGTTTAAGTCTGGGAGATGAAACTTTTCAGTAAATGCTACATAACTATGCTATCCCCACAAAAAAGAAAAAACTTTCAATAAATCATAATCACCATATGCAACACTTTATAACATGGGGATGAGTGGTTCTCTTTAATTAACATCGTTCTCCAAGGAGAGTAAGTATTTATCTGTTTAAGCTGATAAACAAAACTGAGGCAGTATCTCTCACTAACACACTCTGCATACCCTAAGGTTTGACACTTTTTATATATTTATTTATTTAACTTATCAAGTACTAGTTCTCCACTATGTCACTAAATATGGTAATTTTAAAATTATTTTCAATTTCAGGCTAAAGGTCCTGGTTGCAATCAATATACACAGGGACAATATCCCCGGCATCCAACTCGTTTAAAAAATATAATTTTAAAAATTAAATGGAAATTAGCATACATCAAAACAAGCATATGAAGCTTCACATTTCTTTCTAAGAGCATATGAGATCTCCATAGGTCTCACAGCCATTCTTAGAAACTAAAAATGGTAGTTGAGCTTTCCCCCCCCCCCCAAAAAAAATAAACAACTATGATATAAAGGGGTGGCAGAAAGTAACTTTATTTTATTTATTTTTTTTAATTTTTTTGCCATCTGGTAAATAGGCATTATTGTGAATCATACCCTCCAGGGGAACCATTTTTTGAGAAATTCCATGAAATGTTCTAAAAATGCCAAATGAATGGTCTGGGAAGGATGGGAACTACTAATCAACCTGTATTTTATACTGATATGGTTCCTTTTTTCTCTTTACTGTTTCCATGAACATCAACATTTAAGAAATTTATTTAGGAATCTTTACCCTTAAGGGAAACTATCTCTGCATAGTGACACACAGAGGTTCTCTGGCGTGATCTATATTTCTTGTAAAACATACCTGCATTTTACTTTTGACAGCGGGCAGACCAGGAGTATACTACATGGTACCATCCATCTATTTTAGTCTTCAAATTCTATTAGCCCAACAGATCAGATATATCCAATGCTCAGAAAGAACAGAATGTAGAATATCTGGAAAGTACTAAGTGGCACCACCCCTGGGCTAAGTTTTGAACAAACAGTAGGCCTTGTTCTAAACTATACTATCTAGTACAATCTTGCTCTTACAGCTGAGATGGGCATGATAAGACCACACAGGCTGCATTAATTGCTATTCATTTGGGTGTTTTAAAGACATCGGACAGATTTATTTTGTGCTATTGCAAATTTTGCTTTTGTTTGTCACCATAGTCTTAATTTTAAATAAGCAAATATGTTTGAAGTTAAAATATCACCAGACCAGTTAAGAGACAAAGTTCTATATGTATGAACAAAAAGGATCAATGGTAGAAGACCTTCTTTCCATGATGTAGGCCCAAATTACTGGCATCTCTAATTTAAAAAGATCGGAATGATGGTTCACCAGTTAAGACGCCGGACTTGTCAGCTGGAAAGCTGACAGCCTAGGTAGGCAACCTTGGCTCTTTTATGATTCGTGGACTTCAATTCCCAGAATTCCTGAGCCAGCCATGCTGGCTCAGGAATTCTGGGAGTTGAAGTCCATTAGTCATAAAAGAGCCAAGGTTGCCTACCCCTGGCCTAGGTTCAAGACCTGAGGATTGCATGACGGGATAAACTCCTATCCTCACCCTAGCTCCTGGCAACCTAGCAATTGAAAAATGAGTAGATAAATAGGTATCACTTCAGAGGGAAAGATTATTGTGTTCCATATGATGATGGAAGCATCTCTCAGACAACCCAGTCTCCCTCTGCTGAGAACCAAAGATGAGCACTGCCCTCTTGAGTTGGTCACAACTGGACAAGGGAAACCTTTAAACCTTTTAAACCTAATTAAAAGAATCAGATTACAGAGAAGGATGGAATATTGAAAGATCAGTGAAAAGTGTAATAGAGAGCCCATACATTCTGTCACTACTCTTTCTCAAAATTTCTTCACACATATTATTTACAGTGAAAAATAGCACAAGGGCAAGTTGATATGGGACTGGTTCAGGGTGTCCTTGTTGTTTAAAAAATAGAGATAAACGTATCAGCTCCTGAGGACAGAAAGGCCTATTTTACACATCCTTTCAGTTCTTCTTCATATGTGGAATATATGAGTTCAAACCCATGAAAGACTATGGGTTGTCTCCTGCCAGATTAATCTCTCTCAGCCTCATCTATTTCACATTTTGTACGATAGAGAGTGAAATAAAACCTCCACGTCTGTCACTATAAGGTCTTAGAGAATATATGGAGTGTAACTGTTCTAAGTAAATACAGTTACCATCAAACAACAGTGGTCCCTTGATGCAAAAGAGGCGAGCAGAAGCTAGCAAATAAAGCAGGTGAATGGTACAAGCAAAGACATCACTGTTTCTTTTTCTTTTCACCAAGACCATTCCAATGTAGCATATACATCATCCTACTGCCATCCAGTGGTAGGCAAGAAGGACAAATTATATAATTGAAAAAGAAGCAAGCTAGCGTTAACCAAAGGCTGCCTAAAGACACCCGAGTGTACCTACGGTTTACATACTCAAGCTGAGAGATTGACTTATGGGAGGGATAATGGAGGAGTATGGAGGTAAATTTTGTAACAATGTGCCAAGTAAAATAAGATGTATTCTAATGATAGGTCTATTGTATACCAACAGAGAAGAAAAGTGGGCACCTTTAGAAACATAGAAAACCGAGAGCAGAAAAAAGAAAATCTGCCTTTTGAGGTTTTGTTGTTTTCTTTTTAATTTATGTATTTATTACTTTTATTTATTTATTTATTTTAAATTTTTCATTTTTGTCAGAGGATGGACATGTGTTTATCCCACACATGTTTAAACTCAGTTACTGATGATTGATCTACTTGGTTCCAAACTGCCACTACTTATTTAATTTTTTTAAATCTTTTAATTTTTGTTGGATGATGGACATGTTTTTATCCCACGCATATTTAAACTCAGTTACTGATGACTGACCCACTTGGTTCCAAACTTCCACTACTTTTTCTAAGACCTTTGACCTATGGAAGTGATTAATTCAACAATAGTTTTCATTTGGGTGGATTTAATAGCTACAGCAGAACACAGCTGCTTACTCCTGTGATATTCAAGATAAATATAATGCTATATCAGAACCAATAGAAAAAGTTTGACCCAAAATGGAAGGTGGAAAGAAAAGTTCTCCTGATTTACTGTTGTGGCAAACTTGATGCATGATTTAAAGCACTGACCTGCACAATTATGTAAGACTCATCCAGAAGCGTTGCTTCCACTAATTTTTCTTTCATTTAGGGTTCCTGGAGAAAAAGCACAAAAAATAAGATCAGCATATAAAGGAATCAAGCGCAAGAATGTCTAGAAGTCCTTAGAGAATAATGTTCTGAGGTCAGAATTTCCTGGAATTGTCAAGCAAAACGTTACTCCAACAGCTGCAAAACTTTCAAAATCAATACCAAGAAAAATGACTCAACACCTGCTGGGTTTCTTTCTGAATCATTGCCATGCTGAGGTGTTTTTTTAAAAAAAAATTCAGCTATTTATGCTTCATTGAACTAAGTTATATAAATCTAAGAAGTGTAGTTGGAAACCTAATCATCTTGTTTCATTTCATACAATTTTGATATTTATTTATTTTTTTGCTGAACCTTCAGTCATTTATATCATTTATTACTTGCCTAGATGAAACTGGATTGTTAACAACTGGTTTTATCCCAACTCATTTAAAAAAAAAAAAAGATGTTGCAATAATTGCAGATGCAAGGAACGGCTCTTCAAGTAATTCTTGAAACAGATAGGAATCTTTCTGGAATTAAAAGCAATGACAATTTCATTTTTTAAAAGATTAATCATGATAATTAGGTGTAAGTGCTTTTGACCAGAAAAAAAGAGTATTTCTAAAATAGGTTTTATATCATGAAGTGAGGCAGAATCAGAAAAAAACAGGGTAATATTTACAGAGAAAAGTATAAACTTTGTAGAAAGTTTCTGACTCCACTCATTCTTTTTAAATTGTAGCTTGTTCTAACTCCTAATTTGTTAGGATATGGAAAGAAGCACAGGTATCTAAATGTGAGACAATTCCTTCTACACCTTTTAGGATAGTGACTTTGGCACTGACACTGATTTTTATCAACTTCCTCCCACTCGTCTCTATTCGCTCTCCTGAATAGGCTCATTCCAATATATATACGCTGGATTTCAAACTATTTTTACTTTGGATTTATTTTCACCACGGTTGGTATTTCAAGATTAGTTTCACCTCCAACCTTTACAGCTTTTAACATCTTTTCATCTTTTTTTTTTTTTTACTTTCAGAGCGAAAGGAACATTTTCCAGCACAATATATTCATGAGCTCTCAGTAATACCAATTTTTTTCACTACTGCTTAGGATGAAGAGGGCACCCATACACAACACCTGACAGTAGCCAAGCCTCCCCCAGAAATCCCTGCAAAAGATGCAGACACCTTGAGGAGCTGTAAATGGAGAGGTGTTACATTCATGCTCCTGCACCCTCTGGAGTGCTTGCTTTGGAGACCGAATCCAAAACACAGACAGCCCTACTAACAACTTGGTTTTAGTATCAATATTTATGACCCAACAAAAATGGTTGAACTATGGGCTGATGACCATAGGTCCCTCTGTGAGGGAGATAAGCAGTTTCAAAATCTGACAAACAAATAAAGCACACAAACATACACAAACTCCCTTTTTATGACCCTGTGATCCCTTAATTTGTGGTTGTATTGTGTGTGTGCACATGCATGTGTACACACACACACACACACACACACACACAAGTGTATGATCACAATTGAGCCCAAAATTTATGTTGCTAAGCAAGACAATTGTTAAGCAAATTTTGCCCCATTTGTCTTGCCACAGTTGTTAAGTGAAGCACTGCAGTTGTTAAGTTAGTAACACAGTTATAAAGTGAATCTGGCTTCTTCATTGACTTTGCTTGTCCGAAGGTCACAAAAAGTGATCACATGACCCTGGAACACTGCAACCGTCATAAATATGAGTCAGTTGCCAAGCATCTGAATTTTGATCACGTGACCCCCGAGGTGCTGCAACGGTTGTAAGTGTGAAAAATTGCCATAAATCACGTTTTCCAGTGCCGTGGTTACTTTGAATGGTCACTAAATGAACTGTTGTAAGTCGAAGACTACCTGAATGTGTGTGTGTGTGTGTGTGTGTGTACCCAGGGGTATCTTCTTCCCTCCCCATTTTTTAAATTCTTTTTTTAAAGAATGAGATGTTCTTTTCTTTACAGATATCAGGGGACATCACATCATATTTCTTTCCACGGCTGCAGATAGCATGTAGTAAATAATTTGTAGTAAAATACATGTCCATGTTATTTAAAATATACTATTTACAGATATTGTTTTGTCAATAGTATATTTTAAATATCGCATGCAAAATTCCTAGACGTGGCCTAAAAATTAATCATACCTTAGTTATGTTAATTTCCTCTTTTTTTCCCCTGAATGCTCAGCTCCATATATTCACATCCATCTCAATATTTCTGCCAAATCAAGGTTTAAAATAAGATTTGAAGTCAGTGTTTTAAAAATGGTCTTATTAGTATAGACCATGTTTTTAAAAATCAACTTCAACTCATGGTTTTTAAACCTTCATTTGACATAGTCTTCAAAGTTATGCTTGTAAGGCTTGGCTATTGCAGAAAAGGGGCAGGGAGTAAATCTGCTGGCTCATGAATTCTGGGAGTTGAAGTCCACAACTCATAAAGGGGCCACAGTTCCCCATCTCTGGAGTAAATGATGAAAAGTGCATGATGGCATTGAAAAACAAACTCTACTCCTTACATTATGTGGATTTTCCTCATCACATCACAACACACTTTTCTTCATTTGGCATAATGACAGCTAGCCGTTGATGCCTCTGTTATGGTATAGGTTCAGATATAGTATCAGTCCATGTGTAGGTCTATGTATGTGAAATGGTTTATGAAAAATTGCATAGCATGCTTTGAAGCAAGAATTCTCAACAATCTAGTTACAATCTTTGATTTGTCACATCTGATCATGTTTTATCTTTGTTACTAAGATGATAAAGAAATTATTAAAAATACTCCCACCAGCTACAATTCATCTTAAGCATAACAATCCATATTTACCAATAAATAATTGTCTTCAGATGCTTATAAAAATATTGATTTCTGAATAGTTTCCTCTTTAAAAGTCTCTTGAAATGTTCTGTAATGGCTATACTTTTGAAATATATTAAGGAGATACCTCTATAACCAGAGATATTTCATTATTGTCTCTTGACATGTGTGTGAAAAAGAAAAGGAAAAACTACCAGATTGATCAAATCTCCATTATGTGAAATGATTGTGCAAATAAATGTCTACTTTTTAGACATTTAATTACTGCAAAGTTTATGGGGAAAAATTTATGGAAGAAGAGAATGCAAAGGTCTGTAAAACTTTCCACAATTACACTGTAAATATCAATACCAATACTAAATTATTGTCAAGTGATACTAAATTTGTGGTGTGTGGATGCAAATAAGCCATTTCCTTAATTCAGTTTAGTAAAGCAATTATTCAGTCTGATGATATCTTATGGTTTGCTTGCATAAGATTCATGAGTACAATGATCTCTTTAATTATAGGAATATAGAAAGCAAATTTAAAGAGGCCAGATTGCTTGGATAACCCGCAACTAAAAGGAAAAAGTCCTTAGGTATTATACCTTTGATAAGCTGATATAGCACAGATAATAAATGGTTAAATTCTGAAATTCTTGTGACTTTTTTGCATGTTACCAATTTAGGAAACCATAGTTAAGCTCCCACATCCTACCTACTCTTCTCACATCCAGTGTTTTTTATTATTATTATTATTATTATTATTATTATTATTATTATTATTATTATTATTATTATTATTATTTGCATACACTAATGATCTCATAAAATGAGAGTTTCTCCTTGTAGCTTAATCATGTTAACCCAGAATCAAACCATCATTTATGATCTTGGAAAGTAATATAATATAATGTTGAATGTCAATTTTCTGATTCAGTTGTTGGGTTTGTAGTTTGACGTTTAATTTCATATGATTAATTATCACAAGTTCCATTTACCCTTCCTTGTAAAAGAAAACACAGGAATAATAGAAGATATTTTCTTTACTGTTAATATAAGAAACAGAGAACCTGTTCCATCTAGTGGTTAACATGCTGGACTAGAAATGAGAAGGCTATGTGTTCTAATCCTCTGTTCAGCCTGAAAATTTGTAGGGTGATTCTGAGCCGGTCTCTCTGTCTCAGCCCAGCTCACCTCACAGGGTTATTATTTTGGGCGAATTAA